>NW_020955698.1:406044-413110 GCF_003031625.1 Empidonax traillii
CAGGCCCAGCCCCAGGAGTCACCCCCTGTGCCCCAGAGGATCATCCCAACCCTCCTGCAGCTCTGGCAGCCTTGGGGCTGTGCCCACTGCCCTGGGGAGCCTGTTCAGTGCCAACCACCCTCTGGGGGAAGAACCTTTTGCTGAGATCCACCCTGAGCCTGCCCTGACACAGCTCCAGCCATTCCCTGGGGGCTGTCCCTGCTCCCCCCAGAGCAGAGCTCAGTCCTGCCCCTCCTCTGCCCCTGCCCAGGCAGTTGGAACTGCAGGGAGGTCTCCCCTCAGTCTGAACACCCCAAGTCCCCTCAGTGTCCTCACACACCTTCAAATCAAGGCCCTTCCCCATCTCTCTGCCCTCCTTTGGACACTCTCCAATGGCTCAATCTCTCCTTCCATTGTGTCCCCCCAAACTGCCCCAATGTTGAGGTGAGGCCGCCCCAGGGCAGAGCAGAGCGGGACAATCCCCTCCCTGCTGCCCCCAGGACAGGGATGTCCCTCCTGGCTGCCAGGGCATCATGAGTCATCATGGCCAACTGGCCACCCACCAGGATGCCCAGGGCCCTTTCCCAGCACTGCTTCCCAGCCTCTCATTCCCACTCTGTCCATCCATCTGGGATTGCCCCATCCCAGGGGCAGAATCCAGCACTTCCCCTTGTTGGTGATTCCCAACCCTCTGATCTGTTGAGGTCTGATTGTAATGATTCCCACTGATCAATTTGAATGTCTCGTCCACCAAAAACCAGTGTTTACCAGAACCCTGTGCTGTGCAAAGAGCAGACCTGTGTGCTGAAGGTGTGTTTCAGTGCTGTACCACTCCAATATGTGGCACTATTGAATTCAGTCTCCATCACCTCTTATCGAGCCGCTGGAATTTTTGATGTTAGAAATCTTCAGCTGATCACAGAAACCTTCTGTCACCAAATGTAGAAGTCTGTGGCTAAAATGTGGCCTCCTGCATCACAGCATGGGATCATACCCCACATCACACCCCGTTAGGTGTTATTTTTAAAAGCAATTGCTCTGAGCTGTGCTCCTGCCAAAACTGGTGCTTGACATTTCCATCAGGTATTGGATTCTCGAGTCACAAAATCTGTTGTACCAAAAAATGGCTGAAAGTTGCTGTGACGTTTCAAGGACTTTGTGCAATTTGTGTCCGAGGTTTGTGCACAAGTCCCCCTAATTCTGCTAAATTTAGCTGGATACTTCCGTGGTGCAGTGGCATCCCACTGGGAGGAACTGACTGGCACGAGAGCCACATGTACAGAAGGTGTTGGTGTGGGGTGTTCACGACACTTTGTATCCTCTCATAGGAGATGTGTATGGAATTCACGAGGGGGTAATGCTCTCACTTCCTCATTCATACAGGTCAAGCCATCCAGCCCTTGTATGTGTAGATGTACTAAGTATGTCCAGTTCAGAGGAGGAACAGGGAACAGTGGAAACTGTGCTGCAGCATGGAGAGGATTGCCCCATGGAAATGGCACCAGAATCATTGACAGCAAGTCCAATGCAAATAACACTTGTGAAAACAAAAAGGAAATGCAGAAAACTGCTTTTCAGTGGGTGATCAGGTCCAGAAGCTGACAAGAAGTGGGGTTTGTTGATTATTTTGTGGGCTTTGTTTTATTTTAATTTAAGGCTCCAAACTTTTTGAGCGTTATTTTGTCTCCTGGAAAGCAGTCGAGCTCCAGCAAATAAATGTCCATGTGGTTCAAAGAGGTGTCTAGAAAAGCAAATCCTTCAAATGGCTGTTTTCAGACTTGAGATCAGAGTCTCTGTGGAATTCCTTTAGTGAGTATAAGCTCATGTCTAATGGCAGCCTCTGCTTTAGGCCAAAGCTGCTTTACTGACACTGGAGCCGTCCTATGGAGATCCCGCTCGAACTAAAAACCACCCAGACTTTCACAGCCCATAAATCCCATGGAATACATCTCTTAAGTACTTCACTCAAAGGAATGTTAAGCTCTTCTACTAAATCTGCAAATGATAGCTATTTGACAACTCTGAGTTTACAGTCTGACAGCTCACGTCATCAGTCAGGACAGGATGAGCGGAGTCAGAGGCAGCACCGCTCGCTGCTGACTTACAGGGATCTGGTAATAACAATCCACTGGAAAATGTTGGAAAGCTGTGACAGCCTGGGAACAGTTTGTGACATCTGTTAAACACACTTGTTTTTATTCCTACTGACTGCAGCGAGATGTGAGCAGTATTTCATGGAAAGGGAGTGGTTGTGTTCCTGAGCGGGAGCCAACGGTGTCCCTCGAGGACCTGCGCTGTCCTTCAGGTGAATTTCTATATATAAGTGACCAGAACACATTTGAATACTTGAGCCAGATTAAAAAGAAGTTTCTCAACAGATTATTTCTCCCTGACTGCAGGAGGTAATGAAGTGAAAACAGTTGGCCTGTGAACTGTGCGGGAGCAGGAGAGGAGGCAGCGGAGCCTCGGGGAGCCCTCGGTGCCCAGTGCTCGGGGTGCCCAGCGCTGGCTGTGTGGGCAGTGAACGCTGACTGACGGCTTTGTGGGTCAGAGCAACTCAGCCACGAGCTGAAAGGAAATGGGCAGCGTCAGGAGAGCTGTGAACTCCGGGTGCACCGCTGTCATCTCAGTGCAGGCAGCCTCGGACGTGCGAGATGCGTCAGTGTGAGCAGTGGGGTAGAAGAGCTGAGTCTTTCTTCCAGAAGGTTCCCTGCTGGATGGTATGTTTTGCCCTGGGATTGAAGTCTGTGGCTCCTCGCAGTGGAACAAAGTTTTTGTTACATGTTTTGCAGGCAACTTCTACTTGTTTTAAGACACACTCAGTCTAAAGTTCTCTTTGCTGAACCTGCTGTAAGACCTGGTGGAGCAGTGGCACAGAAACGGAAGGAGACATTGGTTTACCAGGTAGTGGCAGCACAGACAACTCCCATCAGCCAGTGCTGCTCTTCAAAATGGGTGCAAAAAAGAACATGGCTGTAGAGAAAAAACTGTACTTGCTGAACCACCATGTGTTGCCAACACAGTTTTTGCATCATAGACCCACTTTTTGAATCACAGACCGTACAACAGAGGTGGGCAGGGGCTGTGAGTGTGGAAACAAGGATGAAGGGAAGCCCCCTGCACTGTCTGAGCTGCCTCTTGCTGTTCAGAGATTTCTCTGCAACTGAAGACAAACTGGGATAAGCCTGTGTGAGGCTGTATAAGGTGTTGAGTTCCCCGTTGACCCATAAACAGAGGAAATGAATAATTATTATTTAAAACACCCAAACCCATTTAAAGGATAAAATTTAGCTTTCCCATTCTTTCCAAAGGCTTCTCCAGCAGTCTGTGGTTCTTTTCAAGGACTCCATTCCTTCCCACCAGCCTCAGGACAGAGCATCAAACCACAGGGATCGTTGTGGATCAGCTGTGGATCATTCTGTGGCACATCAAACCACAGGGATCGTTGTGGATCAGCTGTGGATCAGTCGGTGGCACATCAAACCACAGGGATCATTGTGGATCAGTCCCATTGATGAGCCCATCATGAGCCCTGATCTGTTTCTGGAAGAGTCAGAAATACAACGCTTTGTAAGGATTACCTGAAACATCTTGGAATGGTTCTAAATTGGAGCCCTATGTGCTGCCAAGGTACAAGAACAATATAATCTACAAATCCTCTCTCTTGGAGGTCTTTTGCAATCTAAATGATTTTACGATTCCACGATTCTATAATCTACAAGCTAGCTATGACTAGGTAGGGACAGGTTTGATGTGAGCAGGGTGTGGTTTCCTAAACCCTGGTATTTTCACATCCACTGAAAACTGAGTGTTTTATGCCTGAGAAGTGCACAAGTGAATCTTTTCAATGTGTCTGACCTTTTCTGGGAGAGTTGCCTCCGGTCCAACGTCCAGAACTTGACCTGCAGTCAAGTTCTTTGGTCCCGCGTGCCTTGACACCTCCTTGTTAGAGAGAAGCAGGAACAAGGCAAGGAAATGAGCACACAACTGAGATATATGTTAGTCCTGTGAGGAGGATCTCTGAAACCTTCCAAATGGCCAGGCTTCAGTCTAGATGAACGCCTGTGGATCTCAAAACCGTGGGACTGTCATCCCAAAGGACACTGTAAAAAGGCTGGAAATGGAGAGGTGGCTGCGAGTCCTGTGGATAATTGCCTGGCTCCGGAACGCAGGGAGGTCACTTCACACCCAGGCACAGCAATTACCTCCGGTACAAATGGAAAAAGAAATTGCACCTTTGTGCGTGGCTGTCAGGAAGACAACCCTAACTACAGGCTTTGAGCAGAACCGCTGCCCTGGCAGGAAAGCTGGCACTGCTCTCTCTGCAACCCAGAGATTTGGAGATGTTCCTCTTTTAAAATGGGGCCTTTCGAGGTGGCCTGTGAAAGGTGATGGTCTGCTCGGTGTTTACACTGGTTCCTGCAGCTCTCAGTCCGACAGAGGGAGAAATCTCATCACCTGAGACCTCCCAGAGCGTTAGTGGGAAGCTGAAATTCAGAGTGGGCTTAAGCAGAGCCCAAGCTGACAGCAGATACAGGGCTTAACTCCAGGGATGGGATGCACTGGAGGGGAATTGAACGGTCCTGTGCTGTTGGGATGGATTAATCACTGAATAAGTAGGGTTTTTTTTCCTTTTTACTATTCTTATTCAAATTAGGGGCAAGAAGGGAAAAAAAAGCCAGCATACCAGCACTATATTGGCCAGACTGTGTGGGTTACAGAGGAGGCAGAGGTGCAAGTCCTGTCCTGTTGCAGTGGGAAGCAGATGAACAGTGTGCCTGTCCAGACGTCTCCTGGAAAGGAGGGGAATAAAAAATTCACTGAGAGATTATGAATTACAAATTAAAAAAGAAAAGCCTTGGTTGTAATCACCATAAATCCCCAAAAAAAGTCCTTTAATTTTAGCTTTACTCTTAATTTTCAGGATGGTGATGAGTTCAGGAAGCACCTTCAATTTGTACTTACTCTTGTGTTTCTTTGTGTTGCTGAAAGTAAACATTTGGCTTAAGGAAGAAGCTAAAGTGGTTTGCACAGGTGTAAAGCTTTCCCTGCACGAATATTTAAATAAATGGGGGCCTGTCACTGAACTGCAATTTAGTAATTTTTTAATTAGGCTTTGTTGGATTGGAAAGCATTTATTCTGCTAGGCTATAACATAAAAAGATTTATCCTTAAAATAAATTAATAAAAATCTCTTGGGGAAATGCTGAAACTAAGTGGAACATTTCCAGAAAAATCAGGCATTATTATGATTTTTTAAAAGTGTGTGTAAAATAATCCAGTCTTCCAAAGAGATGCTTGAAGTTGTTTGGATAGAGTTGGCATCTGCCAGAGTCGAGTCACACGTAAGATAACATGATTGACCATTTTTGGCATGGGATGGGCTAAATTGGCTCATCTGTTGGCTGTCAGTCTCTTCTGAATTAGATCCAACGCTTTGTAGGCACGTTTCCATCTGGTTAAGTTTAGGACTCAAGCTGTTTATATATTAAAAAGAAGTATTTTGTACCAATAACAATTTCTGGGGAAAGGTTTTTTGCTTGTTTTCCATGTCGAAGCTATTTGGTTTTCTTTACCGGCTAAAATAACCTTGTGAAGAGTGAGGGGAAGATGTGCCCATGTCACGTTAAGACCCTTGAAACATGCAAATAAAATGGAAAGAAATTACCATTTTTTATATGTGCATATTTAAATATATGTATATATGCATGCATATCATTGTGAGTCCTCTAAATTGGAAAACCAGATTTTAAGTCTGCTAATATTTTAACTCTGTGCATTAAGAGAGGAGGATGAATATGTTGCTGTTACCCTCCCATCGAGTCTTTCTAAGATTGGCCTCGCAATATTTTTATTCTGAATATTCGCCATCTGGCACCGGGAGCTGCAGTATTTAGTGCCACAAATAATAATGAAAAATATGGTAATAGCTCGTGATACTTTAACATAAAAATATAAGACAGAGGGTATAAAGCTCTGGGCGTGTGATCTTACAGCTGCCAAAGCATGTTGTTCCCTCTGCCCTTGTTTTCCATAAATGAGCCTTTGATTGGAGACAGCAGCGGTAATGGGAAAGTCATTGGTTAATGCACATTAATGAAACCGCGGTACTGGAGTTAATGAACTACAGTCCGGAAGAAAAATGGGCAGGAAAAACGCCAAGGTTTGTTCCTTTCTGTTCAGGTGGGTGTGGGTGCATCCAAGGCGCACCAGGAGAAGGTCTGTGACTTCAGACACCAGAGACAGGGCTCCTGCCTTCTCCACGTCAGGCAACTCCTGGAGAAATGCTTGAACTTAAAACAAAACAGCCTTTTCCTTCTCTCTCCTCACATCAAAATACAATCAGGAGGCTGTTGCATATTCAGCAAAACTGTTGTTCTTGCTGCAGTTAAATTGCATAATTAGATGGGGCTTAAAGAGAGCTGAACCTCAGTGATTGTGCAGGCTGAGGCAGAGGGGAACTGCAGACCAGCTCCTGGAGCCCACCCAGGTGTCAGTGCCTCAGGGAGTAGTTTCAGGATGTCCCTGAACGTCCACTTTTGCTGGTCAGAGGAATTTACCCTCACAGGTTTCTCCAAGGCTGGGTTTATATCTGAAGGCTGGCCAAGCAGCACTGGGGGTGGCAGGAGCTCCGTGGCCGTGGCACGTGGCTGCCCCATCAGGGTTCAAAACAACCCTTTTCCCCATCTTTGTTCTGTGGGACCTCCTCACCACTGGAGCATCCTCTGCACTTGAAGCAAGAACATAAAGCACAAGGTGTCTCCGGGCACAAAGAGCTCAGTGTTTCCTAAAGAAAGGAAATAATTTATAGAACACTCCAAGTAACAGCTCCAGCAGCAGGAAAGAGCACTTGGCTTTCTGCTGGTCTGGGCAGCTGCCCCAGGCAGACCCACAGCACAACAGGAGGAATGGAAATGTCAAACAGAACTTGAGTTTCCACTGTTAGCAGAGAGTCCTGCCCAGCCCTTGGGCCCTGCCAACTTCACCCAGGAGTTCCAGGTGCCAGCAACTGGGTTTGGACTCTGGGATACCCAGAAACATCTCCTGCACCTCTGCAGTTCATCAGCCCAGTGCACAGCAGAGGCCT
>NW_020955698.1:415289-421062 GCF_003031625.1 Empidonax traillii
GCCTGCTCTGCTCCGTGGCACAGGCTGTGGTCAGTGGTTGTGATGCCTGTTGCAGCGGGGCGGTACCGGGGAGGGTGGGAGGGCAGCGAGGAGGAGCAGCAGGGCAGAGCCGGGCGGGGCTGGCACGGCAATCACTCCTCGCTCGGGGGTGGGGGGTTGCTCATCTCCTCCTGCCAAAAGGAGCTTTCTTAGCACCTTGTTCTCGCACCTGTGAGTCTCTATTTGACAGCCCGGAAAATTAATACCCAGCCAAGGTGTGTAGCTGTGCTTCCATCACGTCAGTGCACCCTCCACATCTGTTTGTGGCAGTTCATGAAGAGATCCCAGTGCACACAGACTGTTAATTGTTCAGATCGCCCGGGACGCTGTGCAGAATTTTATGCTGCCGATTGATCAGTATTGTGATGGTTCTGTAAGTGAAGGGCCTTAAATGAGCGGCGTGGACAAGTGAAACTAAAGGCATGGCATTGTATCGCAGCTCCAAGGATAATCTGTGAGCCTTAAAATGTTTGTGTTCCCTCTGAAATACAGCACTTAAATAAATCCTTGGGTTGTCGTCTTCTAAACTGGATCCAGGTGCAACACTCATTTAATTGAATGTGTCTTTTCATCTCCACGAGGCTCTCCCCTCGCTCAGGTCTAATCTTACCTTGGTGATTATACTCAGGTGATTGCCATCAGCTCCAGCCCCGGCACAGCCCCGCTGCGGCTCCTCTCCAAAGGCACGGGGAGCAGTGGGGTGGGGCTGACCAGGTGTCGGTGTCCCGGTAATTCTGGCCATATAATTCGTGCCCCGAGTTACAGAGGAGCTGCCAGATTTACTTGTGACACTTTGGAAGGTAACAGCCCGTGCGTGAGTGTGCCGGGGGTGGAGACGGAGGGCAAAGCCGCCCTGAGTTCGTGACCTTTTGAAAGCAGTTCATGACCACCACCTGTGTGTTTGTTTTGTATGAGCACTGCCAGGTGTGCTGTCTCACCTGACCCTGATTAATTACTCATTTCTATTAATTGAATCTTTCTATCAAGAAGAGGATGGGGGAGGAGCGAAATAAAATGCAGAGGTAGAGAGACTGAAGGGTGCAATTCCCACAGGAACGTGGTGAGGCTGGAGAGGAAAACCCTAACTGAGGATAGTGCTCCCACTATGACACTGCCTCACTCTGTGGCCTTGGTCAAATCACTGCTGGTCTCTATTTCTCCAGCAGGGTATAACCCTTCAATTGTGAGTCCTAACACAGTGGGAATCAATAATTTATTCCCATGTGCTGTATGGCATGTCCTGGGTACCACTGTTAATGAAGGACAAATAAGATTAGTTGCTTATTTTGCAGTGCTGAAGGTTGATGTGTAAGATGTTCCAAACTCAGCGAGCATTCCATGCGCTGTTCCTGTGTCATTACTGCTTGTAGGGGGGGTCTCTCTCCAGTGCTGTGGGAAAAAGGACTGAAGTGCTTGATACTTTAATATTTTAGTCACAGTATTACCTAATCAATTTTGTAAACTGTACCTGCTGTTTAAGATGCAAAGGCAGCAAAATTTCATGTGAACTCAAGTTGTAACTTAAAACTAGAAACTTTTCTTAAATATTGAAGTGAAATCAAATCAAAGGCTAATACTCAACTTGCGTTTTTTTCCACTGCGGTCAAAATAGGTGTGTCTGGTTTGCCTTCTATTTGCTGAACCATATCGTTGATTCAGAAACGGAATAACAGAAGTTTCCTGCAGTCCCGTACCTCGGGCCGTGGTGCACGTGTGAGGATGTCACAGAGGAACAGGGCTGCAGGACTCAGAGCTGCCCTGGGGGTCCTGCGAGAAGGGCTGTACATTGTAAGCTCCCACACTGGGGAGGTGTAGGCTCCTGCCTCGCCTGTTCCTGTCGCCCTCCCGCTCCGCAAAAGGCTGTGCTTGGTGTGTCCCTGCCTTCCCTTCGCCTGCCCGGCATCTCGGCAAGTCCTGAGCCATCCTGAGATGAGGCAGCCTCCTCCTTCTAATGGGCATCTGAAGGTAAAGCATACTTTTAGACGCTGTTATTAATAACCTGATGACGAAAACAAACCAGACGGGCCCTAAGGTGATTCCCATAGCCACTGTAGAGAATTAATCCGGATGGACTGCGCTGGCAGCGGGTTTCACTCCCGGGCTCCGGCTGAGCCCCCGAGGCCGTCCCCATTGTCCCCTCCCCGCCGGTACGGCCCGGCCCGGCCCGTCCTCCTCCCTTCCCGGCGGGGCCCACCCTCCGTCCTTGTGTGCCCGCGGGTGTCGCATCCCCTCCGAGGGTGCGTTCCCATCTCCCGGGGCGGCACCGGCACCTGCCCGGGCCCGTGCCCGCGGCCGCGCGCCCTTTATGGCCGGTGCGCGCTCCCGGTGCGTGTGTGCCTGTGCCTGTGTGCGGGATGCGGGCAGCGGGCGGGCGCCGGTCCCGCTCCGAGCGAACAATGGCAGCGTTGGCGCTGCCCGGCACCTCCTGAATGGGCGCAGGCCTGGGTGGGGGGGCGGCGGCGGCGAGGAGGAGGAGGAGGAGGAGGAGGCGGCGGAGGGGCGAGGCGAGGAGGGAGCCGCCCCCCCCCCCCCCATCCTCCCTCCCGCCCTCCGCCCGTCCCTGCGCAGGGACGCGGGGCCGGGGGGCCCGTCCGTGGGGCGGCGGCGGCGGGGGAAGGGGAAGGGGGAAGGGGAAGGGGGAAGGGGCGGGGGCCGGGCAGGAGGCGGGGGCCGGGGGCGGGCGCGTCCACCTGCGCGCGCCGGGCCCCGGGCGCATGGAGGAGCCGCGCTGAGCGCCGCGGCACCGGAGCGCCCGCCGGGCGGGGGGAGCCCCCTCAGGCGCGGGGCCCGCGCTCAGGTGAGTCCCGCCGCGGCCGCACACACACCCACCCACCCCGCCGGCACCGCGGGGGCAGCGCGGGAGGAGGAGGAGGAGGAGGAGGAGGAGGAGGAGGGGATGCTGATGGCAGGATGGCAGCGCCGGCCTGCGCGGAGGCCTGCGGGGAAGTTGCGGGGGGTGTGTGTGTGTGTGAGGGTGGTCTGAGGTGACGGGGGGGGGGCGGCAACTTGGCGCCGTGTCGTGTCGTGTCGTGTCGTGTCGTGTGTGTGTGTCCCCCCCGCCGCCTTCCCCGGGCAGGTGCCGCGCTGGGCGGGGGCGCCGCCCCGCCGGGCCCGGGGGCAGCGGGTCCCCGCCGGGGCCCCCGCGGGGGCCGCTCACTTCAGCCTCGGCCAGAACAAAAACATAATAAAAGGCAGGGGGGGGATGGGATTTTTATTTTTATTAAAAGAAAAAAAAAAAAAAAAAAAAAAAAAAAAAAAGCCCCAGCTCTGGGAGTAGCTGTCACTGCGCGCATTAAACTAGAGAACTGGCTAATCAAATAAAACTGGCTCATTGTCTGAAACTCTATCCCAGCGCAAAATGCGGCTGTGAATGTAATTAACCATCTGTCTGGCGGGCGGCGGAGCGCCGGGTCCGTCCCGGTCGGTAGCCGGGCGCTGCCATCCCCGAGCCCCGGGATGTGCCCGGTGTGTGTGTGTGTGTGTGTGTGTGCGAGGAGGATGCCGGAGCGAGGCGGGGGATGAGATCCTCGGCTCCGCGGTGAGCGAGCGAGGCTCCTTGTGATTGATAGATGAACCCAAACAAGCCGTGAGGGACCGGCGATGAACGCCGGGGCGATCCGTTTGCTCTCGGGGATGCTCCCGGGGGTTCCGCCTCCCGCCGGGGACCCGCGCGGGGTGGGTGCGTGTTTGGGGGCTCGCGGCCGTGGGTGGATGCGCGAGGCCGGAGGGAGCGGTGCGCCTGTGCGAGCCGAGGCCTCGGCGAGCCTTTTGCGGGAAAACAAAACGGCTCTGTGGTCCTTCCATCCTCCCGGAGGTTTTCCCCGCTTCCGCCCGGCGCGTTGCTCGTCCCTCCTGCCCCACGCCGGCCCCGAGAGCTCCGTGCAGCCATCAACATCCTGGTACTCCGGGCCGGAGGTACCTGCTGGGATCGCTGCTACGGCGGGACTGCGGTAACACCGAGCCCGCGGCAGGCTCTGCTGGGAAGGGGCTCGTCTGTGGCTCTACACACGCTCCTGCCTCTTGTTTGTCTTTTTTTTTTTTTTTTTTTTTTTTTTTTTTTTTTTTTTTTTTTTTTTTTTTTTTTTTTTTTTTTTGTTTTTTTTTTGGTGCGGTTTACTAATGGAATAATACAGAGACCAAAAAAAAAAAAATAACGGCAGCACTCAAGCAGGTAGGATGCAATTTAAAGTCACTCCAGCTAATCCCCCATGCAAGACTGCATTTGTTAAGGTATGTGAGCTGTGCAGAAGGCAGCAGTCTTTAGTGAATCACTTTTGAAAAACAAATACTTGACAAAAAAACCCCAGACCTGTTAAATGGATAACAATTATGTAAGCCTTTAGTAGGTTTTGATGTATGTCAGGTCTGTTAAATAAATCAACCTGTTCAGTGAATAAATCTGCTCTGCACCAGTGCTTTATTATTATTTTTTAAGGAGAATAAACCTGTGTATTTAAGATGTTTTTACTGATGTGAATCTCATGGCCAAGCCCCGTAGCTGCCAGCGGCACGAGACGAATCCGTGGGGAGGGTGGGGTGCGGGAACGTGGGGAGGGCAGGGGCACGCCGAGTAATAAGGTGGATATTAAAAATACACAAAGATGTGCATAAGGATTCCTAGTGATAAAATTCTCACTGATCCATGTCTTGATGGAGTATTTGCTTTGCAGTGGCAATGGCCCATACAAAGCTACATTGATTTAGCCTGCTCTGTTCACGACGGCAGTTCTGGTGAATAATTATTTTCCCAAAAGCCCTAACCGAGGGGAAGAAAGAGAGTCCCTGCTTGGCCTGCACAGTGGTACAGTATCTTTGAAAGCAGCGTATCCGGCTGCAAAGAAAGAGAGCCAGTTCAAGTGTTACTCCACTCAGCAGGAATAAAAGGGAGGCAGAAAAGGGGAGCACCCGGCCGGCTTCCCCGAGCTCCTCGGCCCCCTTTCCCTTTCTGCACCTCACCCTCTGCTCGGCTCTGGGGGCGGGGAGGGGGGTATTTCTCCGGTTTTGTTTTTGCTTTTTTGTGTTTGCTGTTGCCTTTTGGAGGCGAGGCTCCAGCAGCCCACTTCAGTGTTGAGTTCTGAATGCTGAGGAGCCTCTTTCAGATTGAAAAATAGGGAAAAGGTTGTGGCCAGTGGGTTTTAACTTCTGTAGCTGGGACAGGGAGTGTGTCTGTGTGCGGCAGTGCCTTGATGGTGTCCTCCTCTTCTGAGATGGTGAGGCCTCATGGATGTTTTTGTGATGGATCACGTGTGGATCTTTTTCCTGTCTCTGCAAAGAGACGTATGAAAAGACTCAAATGTGCTTGCAGGACCGAGGAGGCCACAGGCTTGGGGAGAAAGTGTTCCCAGACAATAGAGTCCAGCTCAGGTTGGCATCCTTGGTGCGGGACAGAACCATCGATGCGAGGTGCATTTTTTGGATGTTGTTTCCATCACAGCCAGAGTGATGACAAACCAGCTGTGCTGCTTTCCCCAGGCACAGCAGGGAACTGCCCCCATGAAGTTTGTGCCCCGTCACAAACAGAAAGCAGCGCCAGGAAACTATGTTTTCCTGGGGCAGAATCCAGGTAGGAGAGCTATGGATACTCCAGGCTTTGCCCTGGTCCTCGCACGGGGGCTGTGCAGAGGCTGTGGTAACTGAGTTTATCTTTGGCCCTGGGAGAGGTGGGTGCTCTGAATGTTAAACGGACTAAAACCGCTATTGCTTCTCAGTGACGACGATTTTTGGTCTGTGAGGG
>NW_020955698.1:424953-426843 GCF_003031625.1 Empidonax traillii
AGGGTTTAGTGCTGATTTTTCACCCTTCTGTAGCATTTCTGGCTCTGCAGGAAAGATGGGCATTGGCTGTGCTGCAGAGCTGGAGGTAGAATCAGCTGTTGAGTGATGCATCGGCTGTTAAGTGGTTGCTGCTGGATGGAATTACTAGTTCTGGTTGCTGGTGTGTGGAATTACTGATTCCAGTTCATGTGTGAAGCAAACCCTGGTATCCCAGTGCCTCTCTGCTTTTCCCCCCCCGTTAAACTACCTCCTCCCTTCCTCTCTTGTTGATGGCATTTGCTGGTGCACGCACGGCCTGTCAGTGTGTGTGCTTGGTTCCTCACCATGAACACGAGGATGGGTTTAAGGCTCCCTAAAGATTAGCTCAGGATGAATTCAGAAGCATCTTGGATTAATGTTTTAACCACTGCAGGTGGTCTGGAGGGGACTTTCTGCGAAATGGGTGACTTGAGAACGAAGCAACCCCAACCCTCTCAACACCAGCACAGAGCCACGAGTGGCGATGGAGGAAGGTGGCTCCTGGGGAGGGGTAGGTGGGGATGCTGGAGCACGTGGTACCTGTGACACTTCAGCTTCAAGGATGGGGAGAAGAGGAAAATGCTGCTCAAATTGTGCTTTGAAGCTGTTTGCCAGGTGTGGCGTGGAAAAGTCTTCATCTGGGTTGTGATCAGGAAGTTTGTGCGTGGCGGAGTCCAAATATTGTATCAGAAATGCTTCACGTGGGGCCTTGAACCTCAGGTGGAAGCATGAGGCTTATTTTTCCCATACAGCCTGTAATAAACACAAAATATCTAAAATCTGCAGCTGACAATATCATCTGTGAGTTCTCGCCCTGCACTCTGGGGGCTGAGGTTAAAACAAAAGAGAGTTTAAGGTTATTACTTTATTTGCAGAATATATCTAAAAATATAGTGTGTTTATATAATACATCATTATATTTAAGAGTATTATTGTATGTTATATTCTGTTATTTAGTTAGGCCTGGGCATTTGCTGAAGGGGCTGTGTTAAATCACACCTACACTTGCAAGTGGCAGTAAATGAAGAGTCAGTTTGGAAACTTGATGTGTAACTCAAGTGTTCAGTCAGTATTTTTGTTATTTTCCTAATAGCTTCAGTCTCCTCACATGTATTTGTGGGTACAGCCATACCTTGTGGTGGTGGCTCCTCAGCTTGTTCTCTGTTTGAGTAATTTCTTTTTTGGGCAATATGAGGCTGCTTAAATGACAAGAGGGTAGTGGAGAGGTTGGAATGAGTATTTCCAGATCTGATGGTGGCTGTGCAGGATGCTCCTTGGACTCCCCAAGTGCTTTACACATTGCTTTGTCTCTCCTTGAACAACTTCTGTGCATTGCATGGGAATGGAAGTCAAAACAATTTGTTTGATGTTGTTTATTCAAATCTGGGAAGGGCGGTTGTGCGAAGACCAAAGAAAAATGGTTTTAGTCTGACAAATGCCAAGGGTTTTTGTTTTGTTTTTAAAGCCCAAACAAACCCTTTGGGATCCTTGGCTGGGTATACAATAGCATGAAACACACCATTTCTTTCATTCTGCTCCCTAAAAATCTAATTTTTTATGCATTTAAAGTGGGAGTTGAGGCAAAAACAGAGTTTAGCTCTGTTGACCTACATTTATGAGAAGAGAAGGCTTGCTAAGTGCTGAAAGAAAAGAATATATTGTGCTGTTGGTATACTCTGACAAAATGTACACACATCCCAAAACCACTTTTGGGATTCTTCATCTTCTTACTGGATGCTTAAGCCCCTTCCACCCGGATTCAATCCGTGGGTGCTGTTCGTGGCCTGGGTATTCGGGCCTCCCATCAATGGCCAATGAAGAAGCACAGCAGAACAGGGAGTTTGGAATAAGCAACTTTCTTTTCTTTTCCTG
>NW_020955698.1:427616-442111 GCF_003031625.1 Empidonax traillii
GGGAAAGAGAGGAAGGGAATTTATACCCTTTGGAGATGAATATGTGGAGCCTATTAGTCTTAAAAAAGTGTGAAGAGCTTGTTAGAGTCGAAGCTGGCACATCTCTGAAAGGCTGATCT
Source organism: Empidonax traillii (assembly GCF_003031625.1). Taxonomy (NCBI): domain Eukaryota; kingdom Metazoa; phylum Chordata; class Aves; order Passeriformes; family Tyrannidae; genus Empidonax; species Empidonax traillii. The sequence continues at coordinate 427,736 of NW_020955698.1, forward strand.
GTGGAGTGGAGCTCTTCAGATAAAGAATGAATGTGTTTTATCTTCTGGAGTTTGTTGAATGTGTTACCAGACAGCCCAAAATCTGAACTTACTTGGTGGAGCACTTAATGTTTAGGCACATGCTTAAATATTTGTGGAGCCGAGACCGAATCCAAATGTATATTTAATAAAACGTTGTCCACAGTTAAGTTTTGCAGGATAATCAGTGGTGATGCTGAGAGTTAAGGGATGAGAAGAGGAAATACCCCCCTCAGCATGGGTGGTACTGAATGTTTAAGTGTTTATGTCACTGCAGCTGCAAAGAACACCTTTAAAGTTGCTTTCTTGTGAAGGTTTGGGTGAGGAGATGCAGTTAGAAATACACTGGGTCTTTTCAGCAGAAGGAAAAAAAGATTGCATTCAGGCCTATCATTTCCTGGGGCACGAGAACATGCAGTGGTCTCTTTTTGGTATTTCTGACAACACTAGAAGTTTTAAAATAGTGGAAACGTAAGTAGAGTGAAAATGGTCCTTCAGCTGTACCCATGTTATATTTATTTTTATATAGAACAGAATGCCTGGTGTTTCAGATGAGCACAGTGTGCCTCGATTCGCAGAGTATTTGTTTTATAACCACGGATGGAGCTGCACAACCCACCCCTCCTGCTGTACAGAGGAGCAGACCAGCTCAGGGGGCACTTAATGAGCTGCTAGAAATGCAAGTTGTGAAACAAACCCAAGCATCTTCACTTCCCAGCACTCACCCGTGCCTGTCTGCTGGGCAGTGGGATAATTGGGATAAACTGATGAGGGGGAAAGAGGAGAGAAAAGGGGGAAATGGCACCTACTGTCATGGAGTATCTTTTTGAAGTCTTGGATTAAAGATAATTCAAATTATTCATTTAAAAGAACTTGCAAAAAGACCTGGTAAATAGTTATAAAAACAAACAGAAGGATACCTGAGAGTGGTGGTTTTTTTACTTGTTTATCTGCCTAGGGCAAGATATTTTGGTTTGATTTTCATTTTGCTTTTGACCCACCCTTTGCCCCCCACCCCCCTTGCTGGGTTACCTGCTACAGGAAATAACGGATTGGGCAAAATAAATCCTAAATTACAGCTGTAGGAGGCAGGGGTTGCATGGGCTCAGGTGTAAATTCTGTGGCATTTCCTTCCCCAGGAGGCAGGTGGGCTGTGTGTTTATTCCTCAGCTCCCACAGCTGTGCCTGGGAGCCCCTTGTCCCACAGCCCTGGTGGTGCTGGGTGTCGATGTGGGAGATGGGGGGGTCTCACCTGCCTCCCTCCCTCCCTGCATCAGGGGCAGGGCTTCCTCAGCTGCCTGTTGGACAAAGCTCCAGGCTCTGGGAATGTTCTCCCTTTGCAGCCCAGTGACACCCAAGCAGTGTTTAGTGAAGCTCTGAAAGCCTCCTCCTCCTCCTCTGGCTGAGCGAGGAACGGATGGAAAATGTTCGGCTAAAATAGAAGGTTGGTGCTGATGCAAGCTGTGTTTACTTTTGAAAATTCAGTTTATTAAACTCAAGGCTGCGGAACTCCAGGGATCAGTGATGCTGTGTGAACATCACCTCCTGCACCGCACAAGCAATTTTTCAAAATTACTTTTTTAATTAAAAGTTGTATCGGTTTAATGCGAGTTAAAGGAAAGTTCACGGGCTTCGTGTTGTCTGAAAGACGCTGCAGATTGGGGAGAAACCTTCCCCATGCTTTTGAAAGCTTGTCCAGAAGGGTGAATATGCATGGGAAGAGAGGGGAATCTCCTTGTGGGCTCTGTCTGAGGGGTTGCAGGGTGATGGTGTTTATTGATTATCAGTCGGAAGGAGCCGCTCGGCAGCGGAGCCGGAATATGAACACAAGGAAAACAAGGAGGACTTGAGGTACAGCAAAGTCAATACAGAGCTTATTTAAATGTCAGCTGCCTGGAAGAGTTCTGCTCAAAAGCTGTGAGGAGAGATTAGGTCTCAGACACGACTGGGTGTGTGAGGGAGGGAGAGGGCTGAGCAAGTCGGGTGCTGTGGGGAACACGTGCAAAAGGGATATATATTGGGGAGGAAGAAGGAACTGCTGACTGAAAATGACACCTGACAATTAGTTTTGAGCAGTAATCGGAGGAGCACGTGGCTTTTGGACATGGGAAGGCTGTGATTTGTAGTTGGTGGGCGATCTGATCCATGTTAACAGTGTTATTCATCAGCGCGGTTGACAGGGATAAGTGACACCCATTACAAATCTGTTTACTACCTCTATATATTGTACTTAGTTTCTGAACGTATGTGCAGGGTAGAGAGTCTCTGGAAATGCAGGAGTTCTGGAATTTTATTGAACCGTAGAATATCCTGAGTTGGAAGGGACCCATCCAGTCCAACTCCTGGCCCTCTGAATCATTTGGAATCACAGTGACTTTATTTAGCCAGCAGGCCAGAGCTGTAAGTCTGTGGCATTTCTCAATGGAAGTGAATTTACATTTGGGGAGAGTTTGAGCCAAAAAATCACTGACTTGCTGAAGAATACCCTGATACTTAATTTCATGGCCATTTTTATTTTGTTAAGTTAGCCACTAATTATATGTTTTAATAAGAAATAGTTGGCTTACAATTGTGCCTGATGTAAAATGATTTTGAGCACTCTCGTACAAGAAACATTTTTGGAGTCAACTTCCAAAACGTGGCATTTAGGGACATGGTTCAGTGGTGTTCTTGGCAGCACTGGGTTAATGGTTGGACTTGAACTTGGAGGTCTTTTCCAGCCTTAACGATTCTACGGAGTCCTCAGCATTTCGGCAGGACTGGGGAGAGAAAGAGGGCTTGTACCCACTGTGCTGTACCCACTGCAACCCAGCCAAGTTTTTCTGTATTTTGTCAGCCCCCCTGCTTAATTTTGAATGAAGTTCAATGGTTTTTGTCTTCAGGGAAGTGCTCTGTGCATGTGATAGCTGGGAGACCTAACAAGGCTTCAAGATAAGGCTGCACCTGGCAGTGCTGCTTCCTCGGCACGGCAAAACTTTCTGTCTTGAAAATTCAGTTTATTTTATTTCTGTCTCCATCCACTCTGTCAAAAACCTGCCAGGTAACAAGTGCTTGCTCAGGCCAGGGGGACCATGAGTGAAAGCAAAGGACAGTGACAAAATCAAGAATGAAGGCAGGTTGGAATGTGAGGGTTTTGCTTTGCCATTGCCATCTACATAAACACGTGTGCTGGTTCTTACCAATCCTACCTTACGTTCTTGTTGTGCCACGCTGCCTGCAAACGTGGATTTATTAAAAAACACCACAACATGCACATGCTTCTCTCCTGCAGAGAGGACGGGGAAGCAAACAACGTATGATGAGCTTTATTTGCCTTGTTTGATGCTCTTCTGAGCAGAACAGCTCCCATTAGAAGATACTTTATTGTCTCGAAGAGCAGGTGACCAAGGTGGGGAGCAGGTATTTAACAGGTAGATGGGATCTGAAGCAGCGAGCTAAAGTCACTGTCCCCCTGCGTGGCACGGGCTTTTATTTTCCAGAATGTGTGATGGCAGTAGAACAGTTGACAAGAGAAGTGGGTTTGCATTTAAAATGCACAGGAGGTTTCACTGAGCCAAGGAACTGAGCCCTGGCCCCAGCGCTGCCTTCGGCTTCTCTCTTGGCCATAAACAGTGGCATCATTTGTCTGTCCTGCTCGCCCCCCTTGTTTGATAGGATTATTAATATGGATGTGTTTGCTTCCCAGGAGTGTTGTGAAAATTAGTTAAGGTATGAAAGCTGTGTCGAAGAAGTCTCTCAGTGCTGAGCATTATTACAAGTTCTGCTTTAAAAATGCTTTTCTATTTATTTTAGCAAAAAGATTTCCTCTTCTGTTGGAGTCTCCCCTCCTTATTCCTGTTGCTTTTGTGCTGTATCCCTAGACTCTTCCAGTATGCATCCTGCTTTGTAAAACATCGTATTTTATCCTGCAGTTGAGGCTCAGATTTTCAGTGTGCATGTTATTACACAGAAAATGAATAGGAGGCAAGAAGCCTCGTGCAGCTGGAGCCTCCAGGTTGTGCTTTCCTGGCGGAGCAGGGCCCGTGGGTCACGCAGGCATTGACACATATTTGCAATGATACGGCATTGCTGCTATTTAAAGAGGGTTTTTAGACCAGGAGGGATCCCTGCAGCTCTTACTGTATGATCTGTGTCTCTAGAGGAAGCTGGGAAGCAGACAGGCAAACCAGGAGCGTGGAGGGATGGACCTGGAGATGTGAGGTGACATCTTGAGGGAGAAATACTTCCTTGTCTCCAGCACTGAGGCAGGGTGGTGACTGCTGGCATCTTCTCTGAGGACAAACAGTTCCAAGGCAAGCACAGATAAAGCCTTTTGGACCAGCCAGCTGTTGGATCCTCGAGGGAAACAGACCCCACGTGTCTCAAACTGCACACTCTCAAGTGCTGAAAAAATAAGGCAACCTTCAGAGTTTGGGCTGTAAAACTTCTTCCCCTTTAAATGACACAGAGGAGCTAGCACACTGAATTGAAACCTTCATGGGACTATTTTCAAGATTCCTATTCTGGTAAAAGGTGAAGAGATCTTTCTGCAGATTACTTGTGGCCAGGACTGATTTCTTGTCAAAATATTAACCTCTTCGAGCAGTTACTTCAAAAAGCATCTGGGGAGCCAGTTGAACCTAAAGCAAGGAGTGGTGGTGGGTGTAGAATTAAGAGGAACACTTTCTGTAGCATTTAAACTAAGCATTTCTTGGAGGAGATCCTTCCAAGGGGTCATCTAGGCTGAGTGTAGGTGGTATTGAAATCCTTGGATGTGACTGGAAGTTGGACTGAAGAGGAAGGTAGAGAAGAATTCACTCTTGCAGGACAAGAAAACTGCACACCATCTCCCTTACAACTCTCACCTCGCCAGCCCATGTTACTGTCCCCTCGTGGACTTCTTCCATCCTCCTTTGCTTGTCTTTCCATTCTGCATCAAAGCTGCATCCCCTGAAGGTTGTCTTGCTCCTGGTGTCTGAGTTCACACGGAGAATGAGATGAAAACAAGGCAAACTTGGTTCTAATCGCTCTCGTCTAATTCTGCTGCATAATGGAGATGAGCAGTACTTACATAACAGTATCCTGGGATGTTAATAGATTTAATAACCCAGAAAGGTGGGAAGAGGTTCTGAATTACCTCTAAAATGGCATGTAAGTAATGAAGTTTACGGGAAGCTCATCTCTTTTGAAGGAGAGTCACGTGCTGGGTGCGAGACTTCTGCATATGCTCAGAAGGGGAAACAAAATGAAGCTGCCTGTTCTAATAGGAATAAATCTCCCATTAAAAATAAGTTCTGAGGTGCTGTTGGATTATGCCAGTTTTACAGGGCTTCTAGTTAAAGTCTTGTAAAAATGTAAACAACACAGACTCCTTTAATTTATTATTTTTTTTTCCAATTGCAGATATGTTCCAGTCTTGGGGATTAGAACTCTGTATGTGCCCAATGAAAACAATCAGTTCATTAATGCTGTTTTGTTAGACCTTGCCCCCCTCTTGCCATGGTGATAAGGGACCTTAATTAGATCCCAGAACAAATGCTGGAGAGCTTGACAAAAAGGAGAAACATGGGGAGGGGGTGGAGAAATACTGAGATGTTTTTAGCAGATATATGCAGAGAGCTGTACCCTGCAGAGGAGAGGCTGGGTTTTATTGAAAACACTGGTTTCCTTTCGCAGGGACAGAGCCTGTGCTGGTAGGCTGTGGAAGCACATCCATTCAGTGTTGTAGGATTGGCACTGGCAGCTTTCTGAGTGTCAGGTCGTGCTCCAGGTGTGGGCACCTGTCCTTTGGCCCGGGAGCCTGGTGGAACGGGGGTTGGGGATTCAAAAGGTGTCCTCCTGAATCTGTTGTGGATGTTGGTGATGTTCCCCGGTGGGAAGTGGCCAAAACAGCGTGTTGATTCACATGTTCGTGTGTGAAGCAAAAACGTCTGTGTGTGGAGGGTTTGAAAGGAGGAGGAGGAGGAGGAGAATTCGGAAGGTTTTCAGGAATGCCATCAGCAGAGAGTGCCTGAGTGAAAGGGGGGAATGATGAGGCTCAGTGATGAGAAGGAAGGTTGGCAAACAGTGCGAGCTTGAAAAAGGGAGAGATTTCTTCTGTAAGAAGCTGATCTGCAAAAAAGCAGGCATGCAGAAACACAGGCATTAAAAACTGAGCAATGTCGGGCTCTTCTGTTTGTTTTCTGTTACTGGGTGCTCAGGTTACACCTTCAAAACTTCCTGTGCCATCGTTCTGGGTAGAATATTAACTTCAGGTTGGAATCTCAGCTTTTCATTAACTGCATTTCCAGTTTGAAATTGGAGGACTGTGGCTATCAGCTCTCGTACCTTTGTCTCTAGTCTTGAATTACTTGCTGCCTGCTTAGTTGTACTTCATAATTATTCCTCGCTTAAATTACCTTTCAATAAACAAAATAAGATTATCTCCTTGAGTCTCTCATAGGAAGTGTGTTTTTCAGACAGTTGTTCTCTGAGCAACTAATTTATTAATTTATTTTTATTTCCATGTCAGATTTTCTGTATCACAGTGACACAGGTGAAGCTGTTTCAAGTGAAATTTATTGCATTACAAGATGATGCATAAAAGCCAACCCTGTTGTCAAGGTCCATCAGGCAGTTTAAAGCCTGGAATTGGATCTCTGTCTACCCCAATATTTTAGAAACTTTTAAGCAAGAACAAGGTGTTATTCCTCTGTTTTTAAAAGTACACCTCTGGAAAGCAAGCATCAAACCTGCCAGCGTCGTAGTAAATATGTCAAAATGCAAATCCAGCTGCCTGTAGACCCACATATCATTTAAGCAGGGTGGAGTAGGTGCTGCAGTGAGTGTGAGGGGCAGGGTAGTCTGGGAGTAAATGCAGAAGTGTCCACTGGCCTTGATCATGTGGGAACAGCCTTCCCCTGATCTGGGGGTGCACTGAGCTCAGGGGAACAACAGGAGCAAGCTGTGTGGAACAAAAAGGTTTCAGCGGTTTGTGCCAGTTCCTTCTGAGTTGGTTGGGTTTGGGCAGGGCTTTGGCTGTGAAGAGTCAGAAAGCCCCAGGTATCAGAGTGTGCCCTGCTCGGGCTGGCTGTGACAGCGAGGCAATCGGCTCATTTTAACAAAGGCAGCCTTGTTTTTCCTGAAATGCGTGCAGGAAAGAGAAACCATTTGCTCAGTGCGTGATTTCTTACAGTTTCTTATTCTTTGCGTTTCCAGTACCCCTATTCAGGATATTTATTCAAGGCTAACAAAACCTACTCTACAGTTGTTGCTGTTCTTCCAAAATCTGGGATTTCATTAATTTTTAATTCACCTGGAGAGCCTTAGGTATCCAGGGCTTTCTAGTATTTGTTTTTGTTTTGCAAGAACAGAAGCAGGGTTCTCTTTGGAACTGAATGGGAGCTGGGGTGGTTCAGTTTAAGTTTTCCAGTTTGCCTTTGCAGGCTGAGAGTGACTGGTGTAAAAAGTCCTAAGACAGTAGTGGGGTTATAGAGACAGTTTCGTGGAAACTCAGTGGAAAGGGATTTCAGATAAATACATACAAGGTGACTGTAGCTTTAGTAACATGAATAAAATAAGACATGCAGGTAAAAGAGGGAGAGGAAACCTGAGTTTTCAGGTGTCTGAGTTGGAGAAGTGAGGATGGGTGAGCAGTGGTACCACTGCCTGCTGCTTAATGGCACCTCAGTGGAAACTGGTGACCAGGTTTCCCTGCTCTGTAAGCATGTGGTGCACAAAATTGTTGTCAGCTAAACATTACTGCAGAAAAGAAACCTATAAAAACTCACACTTGTATGGATTCTAACATGGTTAGTTGTAAATAAGACCATTAAAATCAGCGCTTCTCAGACAGATGCTTCGGGAAAAGCCAATATGAGCATCTGCCTGTCTGTAGGAGTGTGGCTCTTACAGAATTCAGTGGAAGGGTCTGGAGCTGTTCTGGGAGTGGCTGCTGGTATAGTATGAGAGTTTGGGAGTTGCCTGTTGTTTTGGGAGCCGCGGGGGTTGGGTCCATGGAGCACGTGGATGAACATCTGGGGGAAAAAAGCGGAGGACGAGTCAACTGCAGAACTCAGTACTGAGTTGAACTCATGCTCTGTGTTTTGAAGGGAACCAAGTGAGTGTTTCCACCCTTTTTGTTAGTCCCCCCGTGGCAGGCATGTCCTGCTGTAGTGCTGACCACAGAACATGTGGAACCAGGGCAACAATCCACTAACTGACCTGGGTTGGAGTTGCTTTTGGACTGCTGGCAGGCTCCTGTCAGATCAGGAAATGCACAGGCAAGGTATTAAATACTGTGATTAGATAATCTAGAGGGTTTAGTCCTAAATCATGATTTATTTCTGTTTTTTTTAAGCTGTTGTTCCTAATGGTTGTACATGTTATCTAAGAAGTTTTATGTTTTACTAAGTCAAAACGTTGTAGGAGAGTTTTAAAAATTACTATTTAAAGCTCAGATTTGGAGTTAAAACTCAAACCTTTGCCAATTCCCATGGGTGGCTGTCCTGTCTGTGTGCAGACAAATACAGAGAACAAACTGGAAGTGCCAAAATGCCGAGTGCTCCCCGTTCCCCATGGCAGCAGGATTTGCAGACAAGGGCAGGGGCAGCACGTGGAAGGTACATGGCTCACTGAAGACACCTTTCAGTGAACGAGTTAGCCTGATGAAACCTCTCTCTAATCCTTACTCTGGTTTCCACCTGCTCCAGTTCATTATGGAGATGAGTGGTTAGTGGCGAGTTTTATGAAACTGCGTGTATAAACAGTATAAATTATGAAAACAATAAAGCCCTCAGTTGTAGATCAGACACTAAGGAGATACGATTATTTTCTGGCTCAAAGCAGGTGTCTGTCAGTTATCCTTCCTGTCCATGGTTCCCTTTGTGTGCAGTTTCACGGCAGGTGAGTGTCTGTGCTGGGTGAAGGTGGGTGATGGACTGCAGGAGCTGTGCAGGAACGTGTGGCTGGTAGAGAGATGTGTGTGGGAGAAGTCCTTGGTGGCCTGGCATCTGCTTTTACAGCTTCTCCTGAGCTAATTGTTGAAGCCTTACATTAAAAAATGAAACCTAATTAAGGATTGAGTTGAGCAGTGTATCTGCAGCGAGTCTATTCAAGGTCTCGATTCGACACCTCGGGCATGTTCTCTGGAGAGAGTCTCCAACTGTATCTGAAGGATGTCCAGGAACACGACTGTAAGAGGAGGAATCGAGGTTGGGTGGAAATGATACACAGCTTGTTTAGTATGGATCGGCAGTTCCAGCCAGGGGTTAGAAGTCACTTGCCAGGTGTGTGTGTTTGACCCAGACTGTCAGAATTTGGGGGAGATGCAGCCCTGGGACTCCTTGGCCTGCTCTGAGGTGGCAGCCAACGCAGTGACCGCTCATCTGCTGCAGCTGTGCTGCTGTTCTGTCTTCTTTCCAGCCCTCCTGGGCAGAAGGGGAGTGCAGTAGAAGAATTTGGCGTGATAGGCTGTGCCTGAAGGGAGAGCTGGAGGTGCAGGGGGGCATCACTCTGCCATCTCCAGGAAATACAGTTCTAGTCTGGGATGCTCTTTGGCCACGGTGTCTCTTGAGTATCAGGGAGCAGGTTTAGCCATCTGGCAGGTCAAGTGCTGCAGAGGCAGCAGAGCTGCTTTTCAGGAGAAGCAGAGCGAGTGGTGGTGATGTGGAATTGCACAGTAATTGTAAGTGCTCCAATTCCAGTGGAATTGTCCAGCTCCAGCGGCTGTGCCGGTACTGGAGATCGTGGGGTATCCACGTGGGGTTGGATGGCCACCCTGGCCTGTCGTGCTGCTGGCAGGAAAGCCTGGGCACTGCCTGGCTGCTTGATTTGTCTCCCTGGCTTCCCCTGCCTGGTATCCTTTGTGTTGCTGGCGTGGAGGCAGCGTCTCAGACTGCAGATGGTGGTGGGGAGGCGCTGGGAGTGACCTGGCACCGGCAGCCACTGGAGCTGAGCTGTTCCCACAGAGCAGAACTGACTGACTGCCTGCAGGACCCTTCTACAGAATACAGTAACCTGTAATGTTGGTATCTATAAATATATATATGTGTCTATACACCATGAAATTCATGATGGTCTGTCTCCTTCCTTATGCAGCTACCCAGGGTTGGTTGTTGGTTTAAAGCAAGTAATGCAGTCGAACTTGTAAGTGTGCACAAATGTTCAAGAAATTAAATCAGCAAGACAAAAGTGATGGCATGGAAGGAGGAGGCAGGAGGGAATAAAAAGCTTGATTCTAAGCAGTTTATAAGCAGATGTTTGTAGTATAAGTTCTTCTTTGTGTTCACTGGGAAGTTTATATTTTACTCTTGCTTCTCACTCCATGACATAATAACAATACAGCTTTCAAGTCTGTTGTGAACAAACTCCTGTGCACTTTGCTTCTTAAAAATTCTTTTTGCAATATGTAAAAGTTTACCACAGAAACATCCTGTCTGTTCAATTGTGTGCAAGTGCTGGATGCTCTTGGTATCCATCAAATTGAGCCTGTTTGGCTGCAAAAACAGCACTGTGGCTCTCTTACCTACTGGTGATGTTCATCAACGAGCCTTAATCCTTTATTCACAGAAGGTTAAAATGAGAGGAGGAAGTTACTGGTCCAGGTGTGTAAAGGTGCTCTAGGTGCTCCCTTCCCATGGATCAGGCTGCAGAGGTTGTTTAATCTGGCAAAAGAAACTTGTGTGTTCCTGTCAAATCATGCAGTGCCACCAGGTTTCCTGTACAGCTGCTGGGGGATTGAGTTGTTCCTTGGAACAGGACCTGGAGGGTGTTCATCCATGAATTGCTTTTTATTTCTATGATCTTGGCAGACCTGAAGCAGTGACAGCTACAAGAGCCACTGCAAACTGGTCTGCCCCATCCCTGGAAGTGTCCAAGGCCAGGCTGGACGGGGCTTGGAGCAACCTGGGCTGGTGGAAGGTGTCCCTGCCCATGGCAAGGGGTGGGATGGGTTTAAAGGTCCCTTCCAACCAAACCATTCTGGGATTCTTAATTGTCTGGTCCATGTAAAACTACTCATTTACTTGGAACTTAAAATCTTCTGCAGCTTCACACCAACTTCTGATCTCCAGTGATGGGTGCAGGTAGTGAGGTGGTTGTTAATCGAGGCTGGGGTTTCCTGTACTTGCTGGAAGCTAATTAGGACTTGCCCAAAAATTTGCACTTGAAATGGCCTAGTTAAACTGTTTAACAGTTTATTTTAGCTCTAACAAAGGCCTACAGTTTTTGACTATTCTTGTCAAAGAGAGAGATGATGGTACTGGTGGTGAGTGATATTGTAACTGTTTAGGTACATTGCAGCTCGCCCCGTGAGCCGGTGGAAGAAAAAAGAATGAGAATCCCACTTTTGCCCCCTTGGATGTAACAGAGAGCAACCTTATCCCCCACATTCACTGGCTAAATCTGACTGAAACTTTTCCCTGCTTCCTAAACTCCCCGTTATTGTTTTAAGTACTTGCATTCAGTATTCTTGATGCCTGTCCTAAAGCTGCACAGCATTTCTTTAAAACATAAAATATCTTGTGACAGTTGCCATTTCTTTCTACATGTACGACCTCTGGAGTATCTCCAAAGCTCTGGAAAAGAATGAGATTTTCAGTAATGGCTAAAGGCATTAAGGGCACAAATACTGTTGAGTATCAGTGGGATTTATGCTCCTAAATTGCTGTAAATGCTTTTGAAAGTCACATCCAAAATGTATCATTAAAAACAAGATATGCTGCTAATGTGTTTTAAAGCAGATGTGTGGTATAAATGAACAATACAATGAAAGGTGCTTTATAACGTTATTCTTGTGGAAGAATTGTTAAATCCATAATTATTACAAACAGCTGAATTTTCCTTTTTTGTCAGGATTGCAGTTTGGTGTGTTGATATTCATCCAGCTCTAGACAGAAACCAAGGGACTGAGATTTGAGGGCAGAACTCCTTTACTCCGTTGTTAATCAGGAAGAAATTTCTATATATTCCTACTGAGACAAGAAAATATCCCCACTTCCCAAGAAATGTTCTAGTACACTGATTGTTAAATGTAAATGAGACCCTGTCATTAAAATCCATAGATTCTCAGTGCTAAATGACAAATTGCAGTTACCACATCACTTAGAACACCATTCTTTTATTTTAATATCTTGCAGGTTTGTTACTGCTCAGCTCTGTCTGGGAGGTTTTCTGGGGGTTCTGGCCACTGGCTGTTGTGACTGTGATGTTTTCTGGGAGTTTTGGCTTCTGGCTGTTGTGTCTCCAGTGGAAGTTTGTTGTCCACTGATCCTTCAATTGCCTGAAGGCAGGGGACAGGCTCTTGCTCCATGAGCAGATTTTTCCTGCTTCTCTTCTCAAAGGACCCAACTATCTTTTTTTTTTTTTTTTTTTTTTATGTTCCACGTGTTCTGAAGATGCACCATTTCGCCCTCCTTCCTTACTGATTTCACCACTTTATGCTATCATTTCGAGTGCAATTTCTGAATTCTCTTTCTGAAGAGGTGCTGATTCCTTTGGGAATCATCTGTGGCGCTTTGCCTGTGCCCAGCTGCTTGCCCATCATATCGTTTATGGGGCTGGACACTCCTATCAGTAATTGTAGTTACATATTTAAACATACTTCACATAACTAATTATGTTTTATGGCCTGTAGCCAAACTGACTAATTCTGCTTCCTCCAGAAAAATACACATATTTAGAACATGGCTAAAACTTCCCTTTGGTGACTCAGTGACGTTTCCCTGAGGTTGGGCTGTGCTAAGTGGGCAAATAGAGGTGTTTCAACAGGAGAAGGTTCTGAAGGAATTTTTCCATCTGTCTCTCCTTTTTTGTGAGCCTGTCTTTTTTGTGCCCTGTTCCGGCCAAGGGGGCTTGTTTTGCCTGGATGTGCTGATTGGGCTCCTTTACATCATGGAGTGGAAAAAACTCTTCCTGAATAAACTCCTCAGGTCTTTGCTTTTTAAAAAAAAAAAAATAAAAAAATATCAAAGCACAGAGCAAGAGAGTGGGCCAGCTGGGTGCATTATTGCTGCAGAGAGGAAATATGGACCAGCTCTGGGCTTGGTTGCTCTGCTGGACATGAAATGGTTGGAATTACAAAGGGCTTCATTCATACTCGCTGCTTGTGATTTGTAGAGCTGATTACAGACTTCTACAGGCAATTATCAAAAATAAGGTAACTCTGGGAAGAGTTTTTTTTTCCTTGTGCTGTGCTTTGCAATGTTTATGTCCTCCTGCAGAACGTTAATCCCTGACTACTGCAGAGTGGGGAAGGCACAGCCCTTGCCTGGCTGACCCAGCATGGTTTGGTGGGGCAGCTGGGCTGGCTGGGGCCTGGCATTTCTGCCTGGTTTCCCACTGTAATTCCATTTTGGAGCCCCAGCATCCCGCCTGACAGCTCACACATCCTCCTTCCATCGTGCTAATTGCTTGGCATTCCCTAGATTTTCGTGCATGGTGTTCCCTTGCGGACATCTCCCTTTCACAGGTGATGAGTTAACACACGTGCCAGGCTGGAGGGGGGGATTTTTTATTTATTTTGGGGTTTTTTAGCCTAAGTTAGGTTTGGAATGGGAAGCCATTAAAGGATAAAAGCAACACACATGCCTGTAGAGGTCAATTTAACTGGTACAGCAGCACAAAAATACACAAAGGACCGATGTAACAAAACCTAATCGGCTTTAGCTTGAGGGTTACCAGAACCCACATCTTTCAGATTGCTGCTATCAGTTACATTCTACAGTTCAGCACTATTTTTTATTGCAATTGAAGCACAATATTTGTACCTATTAGCCTTTGAGTTTCCTTTTTAGCTTCCTCCCTATAAAGCAAGATGCAGCATTATTATTAAACTGTTCTCCAGGCTAAACACTGAATGTCATTCATGTCTGTGTTTATTAATAAAGAAGGAAGAGGGAGAAGGTTTAGCTTGTCTGGTTTGCTTGACTTGCATCAAGGATAACTTTGTAAGAGAGAGCTTTCAATAAGTATTCAAAATTGCATAATGAAAAGGTTCTGGAAATAATTATAAAAATCAGACTGAAATCACTTTGGAGAATTGTTGAGGGTTTTATTTTTTTTTACGTTTAAATTGGCAATGAAATGTAATGAAGACAGTCAGAAATAACCCCTGACGCCCACGCAGGGTATATATAGAGATTGTATTTACTCTGCTGTGCAAGCATCTACTGCAAGATGGCACATTAAAATGTGAACAAAACAGCACATCCCCGCTCCTGGATGCCGCAGTGCTGCTCGGATCTGATAAACAGTTGGAGTGGGGAGCACATGCTGTGTGCCTGCATTAGCTCACTGCCACGGCCTCCTGGCATCTCACCTCCACCAGCTCTGTCTCCGCCGGACGCGGTGTCGGCGTGGGGGGATGTTCTCAGGCTCTCCTCCCCCCCCTCCTCTTCCTCC
>NW_020955698.1:443230-445464 GCF_003031625.1 Empidonax traillii
GTTTTGGCTGCGATGGGTTTCTGCAGGGCATGGTATCTAAAGTGATCATAGCTCTTGTAGGGCATTGCTTTGCTCTCCAGCAGCAAGATTCCAGTGGCACATTTTATTTTCTTTTCGGTTTAAGCTTTTTCTTTCCCACTAGAAAATTTTTTCCAGTTCCACATACGCAGTAGATGTGTATGTGACCTTCAGTGTGTAATCTCTTAATTCATTTTGTACTGAATATGCAGCATATTGAGACATGAGCTTTAGAGACTCATCTCGGAGGCTGTGTTAACTCTAAAATTCAAATGCATCAAATTTGGGAAACAAAGCCCAGTTTTAAGTAACCGACCTCTTCCAACTTCCCCCCTGCTCCTTCACCTCAAAAAATGTCAGATTGCCTGTATTTGCATGTGATAATTTAGCATGAAAAGCGTTTTGAGCGCCCTGGAATGAACATTTTGACGTGTTTGCTTTCTCATTTGCCATACTTGGGTTGTACCTCTGTGAGAAATGCATCGCAGAATTTTTGTATCTGTGGCTATAAAAGTTGTTTTAAATGCTGGTAATTAATTCCCAGCTAATGCTTTCAGCAGGGGTTGCTCTGGCTGAGAAGCAGAGGCAGAAGTTGAATTTGGAGTTTGCGTTCCTGCCTTCCTTCCGTTACTTTCTGAACGTTGGGTGAGAGCTAGTAGAGGGATTTGGGGGTTGTTTGGTTTGGTTGGTTTGATTTTGCGTCCTGTGGTAAGGTTATTTCTTGGATTTTGTCTTTAAATTTTATTTTATTTTTTTTTATTTTTGTCCAGGCAATAAAAAAAAGCAGATTTCTAGTCAGCAAAAACATGCCTGTGGCTTTTAGGCCGCAATCCTGTGGCCTCCCATGTCGTGTGTTCTCGCTGTAATTAAAAGGAGTGTTCCTTAAAAGTGTAGGTATGGAAGAAAAGAAGAAAAAAAAATGTGTGGCTAGTTGTTGGCAGCAGCTACTGTTTGCAAAGGGATGTCATCACCTTCAAAATTTGTTGTTTATAAGAAGGCTTTTTTACCTCCCAGTGCTACAAGTAACATTTAAAATAAGCAATCCTGAGAAAAGATCATCAGGGTTCTTGTATTTTTCCCAGCTATATTTGTGAAGATACTGGTACAAGCAGAGTTTTTCCTATTTTGTATGGATTTTTCACACAGCTGCAGTAAAGAACAAAGGCTTCATGTTGGAAAAAAGTGTCGTTTGTAAATTCTTAGGGAGAACCTGAGGCAGAAGGACTTGAAATTTACTTCCAAGTCCTGTAAATTTTAATAGATTTAAAAATCTTATTGGCCTTCTATTTTATAATCTTGCCCAGGTAACGCCATGTAATACAAACCATAAAATTAAATTATTATTTTCTCTACGTGTTTTACATCAGCGATGAGTTCTTGATGTGGAAACTCTTGACGAGACGAATTCACAACAGCTTACATGTGCACTGCAGTGCCATGACGTGTTATTTACAGATTCCAGTTTGTGGGTTTGTCCTCTTTTTTTTTATTATTATTATTATTTATTTTTCTCTAGGATATTTTTGTCTGCTTTTATTCAGGCAGTGCTGAAATCAGTGCAACAGTTGGGTTTCCCTTGCAGAAAACCTCAGTGGACAAGAAGTAGCATTAAGCCTACCACTCACCTAGAAACTTCCTTCTTAGCTAAAATAAGTAACTTTATGGTGACAATCATGTTGCACAGAGTGGAGAGTTCCCTGCTCTCCCGGAATAGCTGAGGAGAGGAAATCCAGGGGATGGCCGGGCACTGCATCTGTAGCAAGTGGAGGTTTGCAACAAGAGAGATTTCTGGATATACACTGATTTATGAGCGTAATAAAAGTGCATCTGCCTTGCTTTCGTTGGCATCTACCGTGGGGTTGGTTAACAACGCACCGAGGAAGGGGAACAAACCAGAACAAAACATTCCCAGTGGGATCTTTAGGCCCAGTCTGGGAGGGAGCGCTGTGGTCCAGACCTGGGCTGTTTCCAGCCGTTCCTCATCGTTTTTAGAGGTGCTGCCCCGCCCCGGGGGAGATGGAGGAGCCTGGACAGGGGAGGTGATGCCGAGGACGGTGCAGCGCTGGCAGTGGGTGCTGGGCTGGGTGGCAGAGCCCGGGGACAGCCCTGGATGCCCCCTAGTCCCGCTCTGTCCCCATCCCGGCTCCGTCCCCAGCCTCTCTCCCTCCCCATCCCTTCTCCCTCCCCATCCCTTCTCCCTCCCCATCCCTTCTCCC
>NW_020955698.1:446128-481205 GCF_003031625.1 Empidonax traillii
CTCCCTCCCCAGCCCGGCTCTCCCTCCCCATCCCGGCTCTCCCTCCCCAGCCCAGCCTTGGCTGTCCCTGTCCCGGGTGGGGTTTGCCGGGTTCACTCCCGCTTTGCCCATCGGACTCCCCTGTGCCGAGGAAGCAGGAAAGCTCCCCAGCCAAGGTGGATTTCCATCCTGCTCCCCTCTGTGTTGTTGCAAGCGTTTGCAGAACATATGGTATGTAAGAATCACCCGTTTCTCCGTGAGATCCCAGCAAATTCGCGGCATATCAGGGTGAGATACTTTTAGAGCGTCTCTTAACTCTTTGATGGCCGAGTTTCCATCCCCGAGCGTTGCATGGAAGCATATGGTTCACCCTCAGCCGGTGTTGTGCTTGGGTTTTTTTGTGTTGCAGCTTTTTCCCCCCTGTTTTTGTTTTGTGTGTGTGCTTGTTTGGGTGTTTTGGTTTTTTTTTTTGATGTTTTTGTTGTAGTTTGGGTTTTGTCGTTTGTTTTCTTGGTTTTGTTTTGTGGTTTGTTTTCGGGGCAAGGCAGAGGGAAAATACTCGGTATCACCTACAATTATGGTAGTCGGGCCTTTTGGGAACGATATTAGTTTATCTTTGCCAAGCTTTTGCCCAAATTTGAATGACAAACCTCCCAAATGAGGAATTGCGGGCCAGACTGACCTTTCTGCATCCATTGGAGGATTTTCTTACCCCATTCCTAGCACTACCTGTCTGGATTTAAACACTATTTTACTCACCTCTACCTTCCTTATACCTCTCAAAGTTTAGTTTCTTTTTCTTTTTTTCTTTTTTTTTTTTTTTTTTTTTTTTTTTTTTTTTTTTTTTAAATTCTCAGAGATACTGCACTGAGCATAAATATTTCAGGTTATATTTGCATGCCTCCTTACCACTGGACTGCTATACTTAATAATTAGAAAGAGATAAAAATAGTTGCCACAGTTGCTTGTTACACAGAACTCAAATTTTAATGACTAATGTAAATACTGTTTTTTTTTCAAGTTGAAATCTGTTTAAAAAAAATCACCAAGACAGTGTTGGTTACACGAAAATGGTGAAATTAAAGCCTGTTCTCATGAACATAAAATGGCATGTAATCTCACAATAAATAGAGTTTAATGAAATGTCCCTTTATCTTTAAAATAGTCAGTAGACATGTTTGTGAACATGTGGTTTGGGGTTTTTTGTTTGAAGTCTCTTCGTTAGTCCCTACAAACACATACGGGATCAGCAATCACCAACAGCGAAGCGTAATCTCATTTTTGTTTTCAGGTAAGCATTAAAACCCGTGTGTGGTTAACACTTGGTTTGTTTTGGAAAGTAGATCCCAGAGTAGATCCAGAGCTTTGTTTTTTGTGCTATTGAATTCCAGGTTAGGACGGACCTTCAAAACCCAGATAAGCAAGTTTGTAATCCTGTGGAAATACAACATTGAGTGTCATTGGGCATCTTGATGGTGGTACAACTATCACAGCAATTAAATGCCAGACCTGAACTTTGTTTTTTTGACCTTCCTGCCAATACCATCTCGGCCTAATTTTAAAATATCCTTGTCTTTTTTTCAGTTTTGTTTGCCTTTGCAAACGTGTGTTACTGTTTGTTATCCCGCGGTAAGTTACCGCATTCCAGAACTGTTGGAACCTGGGCTTTTTCCTATGGAAACCTGGGTTGGGTGCATCAAGCTGAACACCCTGCTGGTACACCTTGGGCCCAGTCCTTTCCACCTGGAACAGGGTGGCTTGGCCTCTGCCGGTGGTTTCCCTGCTGGTTTCAGAGCAAACCCCTTTTCCTGGTGCTTTCAGAGCAGAGGTGTAGTGCAGCAGGGTGCTCCTCTTTCCCAGGTTGCTGGCTTGACAGGGCTTTTGGAAAAGGCAGCATATATAAAAATAGTTCTGCTTGCATCCTATTAGTGGTGCTGGTTTGGTGGTTGGTTGTTTTTTTGTTTTTTTTTTTTTTTACTGCTGAAGCAAAAGATAATGCTGCCAACTGCCGTGGAGACGAGCGAGGTGGATAGTTAGCGTGTTTGTAACGTTCCCTTCCCTCCCCCGGCCTTCCTTTCAAAAGAGCTTCAGCATCGCTGGAGTCTGCAGCTCATTCTTAAGGATAAATTTCCCCGAGACTGAAGTGCAGTTCCCTGTGAGGTGAATCAAAGCAGCTGTTCCAGCTCAGCTCAGCGCTGAGGCTGCAGAGCGGAATCTCGGGGTGGAGTTACGGGCAGGGCTGGGGGATGTGTGTGTGGAATAGCACGGTGTGTAAGGGGCATCTGCTCCCTTATCCTGGTGTAACTCTGCTTCCAAACCCCTTCCCTGGCCAGAGCCACCTCTGCCAGCTTTGTGGCCCTTGGCACAGCATCTCACCTGAGTTTTGTTGGGTGGGCAAAGCTGGAGGTACCTTTAGTAACTGAGAATTGCAACACCAGTGCACCTTGCTAGTGCTTCTGAGGCTGCAGGAAATAGCACTTTGTTGTGTTCTTAGTGTGGTCTCTCTTTGCTGGAGACACTTCAGACTCTGACCTTGCTGTGGATGATGACTGTGCTGCAGGCTGGGTGGGGGACCCGTGGTTTGGGCAGGTTGAGTGCCAGTGGTGCCCACACGTGCCTGCCCTTCCCCCCTCACGCTGCTCCCACTGTCAGCATTGTCATTCAAGTGATAATCCTGCCTCATTTCCACTGGTAATGGTGATTAACCTTTTCAATTTTGACATTATAGATAATAAGTCAAGTGTATTGGCATTGCATCTGAAATGGTAAAATTTTTTAAAGGGATAAGAAAACAGGGGCTCAGAATACAGCAGAGACCCATCATGGAATCTTAAGATTGGAAAAGACCTTTAAGATCATCAAGACCAACTGTCAACCCACCACCATCACCATGTTCACCACTGAGCCATGTCATCAAGTGCCTTGTGCATTTGTTTTTTCCAGACTTCCAGGGATGGTGACTCCACTGCTGCCTTGGGAAGCCTGTTTCAATGCTCTACAAACCTTTCCATGCAAAATAGTTTCCTAAAATCCAATCTAAATCTCCCCTGATGCACTTTGAAGCTGATTCTTCTTGTCCTGTCCCTTGTTCCCTGGGAGCAGAGCCTGACACCCCCCTGGCTCCCCCCTCCTGTCAGGGAGTGGGAGAGAGCCAGAAGGTTCCCCCTGAGCCTCTCCTTTTCTCCAGGCTGAGCCCCCTCAGCTGCTCCTGCTGCTCCAGACCCTTCCCCAGCTCTGTTGTCCCTCTCTGGATACACTCCAGCACCTCAGTGTCTTTCTTGTAGCGTCCCAGGATTGGAGGTGCCTGAGCATTGCCCAGCACAGGGAATGATCCCTCCCCTGGGCCTGCTGGCCACACTGTTCCTTGTAAATCAGCACTAATTGCCGTGCAGTTGGGAGAATTCTCAAACGTGTGACTCCCTGTGCCGCGTGTGAGCCTGGAGTCCACGTGCAGCGACAGGAAGTGGTTTGGTGAACTGTTTATAGGGTTGGACGTGGCTATTTTCAGATTGTCCCCCCCGCTTTCAGTTTGTCGGAGGAGCAAATCCTCGGGAGGATGAGAGCTCCTCCAAGGATGGGAGCTCCTCCGGGGTACGGCAGCGAGGGCGGCGGCGGGGACGGAGAGAAGTGAAATCAGGTTTTGCCTCCTCTCCTCTGTTTTTCTGCCAGATGGGACTCCCAGACCGGCACATGGTGGCTTTCTATTCCTGGTGCCGTTCGGGGATGAGGGTCCCTCTCCCGTGGGACACGCCAGTCTCCGTTTACACGGCTGTCCCTCTGTATCCACGAGCTCACGTGCCGCGGTGTCCGCTGTTCCCGAAATGTAGATCTGTGAAAAACCATCAGCCGGAACCGGGGCTCGTTCCGCGCTTTGCTTTCTGGCGTCGCCGCCGGCTCGGGGACAGGAACGCGTAACCGTCACGAGTGGCGGCTGGGAAAACAAGTTGTCACTGCCGGGCTGGATGCAGGCACCTCCCGGTCCCTTTGTGTGCGTGGCCGCTTCCCAGCACATCCCTGCTCCTGCCTGGGATCCTGCCCAGACGGTCACGTGCGGCAGGTATCGTGTGCTCGGGTTTAATTTGCCGTGGTGCGGCGCTGGCAGTCACATGATAGCTGGGGACCTGACTGGGGGGCTCGTTCTTGGAGATATTGTTAATTAAATTTTTTATGAAGGAGCTGAGGCACACCAGCAGCGATCTCCTTTCAAGCAGAAATGTAGCAGGCAGTTCCCAAAGAGACCTCATCTGCTCCCTTCTCTATGAAAATCAATTAGTGTTATGAATGTGTGATAGCTTCTTAAAAAAAATCTGTCGTGGTGGAGAAGTCTTTGCGCCTTGGAATAGTGAAAGGAAGGATGTGTCTCTTGCTCCTCCTTTCTTTCCTTGCTCCCTCCCCTCCCATGTCTGTGGGCGTCCACTTGGAACTTTCATTTTGTTCAGATACTTCAAGTTTTTCTGAGCTATTTTTTAAAGGAAAAACAAGCACAGGGTTGCTCTGCTCGATAAGGATGATTTGTAAATTAAGATATCCATGCTTTGGTACCTCTTGCTTCATCAGCACCCCCAGGTATGTGGGATTGCTGGGGCAAATTCTTGTTGCATGTTTTCTAAGTAGCACTTTTTATTTAGTGAGTGACCCACTGTACAAGCCACAGATGTGGCATTATTGTTGATTTTGTCACAGGGCAGCCATTTGTGCTCCTACTTAAATGCTTTTTTAATTCTCTCTCTCTGCAGTGTAAACACAGTCTCCTTGTTGACTGTGTGTTTGTTTTTTGAACTTCCTATCCAAGCTTAAGTGTTGATTTTATTTTCCCCCCACACCTTATTTCTATCCAAGCAGAGCTGTACACTAAAGAAGAAAAATATCATACTTATATGCTAAAATACTTAATAGCTATGTAGCAGTTATAGACAAAAGATCATTTTCTCAGCGTGACAGTGTTACTGGAGTAAATGACTTCAACCAATTGAAAAAGGTGATGTTTGCAGTATATATTTTGCCTAAGCCTTTATTTTCCATTGTTGGTGATACAATATTTGACATCTAGAATATGCTTTCAGGAGATTTTTCTAAACAGAGTGTATTAAACAGAAAATGAGGGATTAATCTATGAAAATATAAAAGTTGCTTTTGAAACCGCCTTCCCGAAAGTGTGCGAACTGGAGAGCAGCAATTTGCCTTTTTACCTCGGATACTGAAATTTTGCCACTGCTGTTCGGCTTTCCTGTCACTCTTTTGTTCCCTCTGTCACAGGAGTGACTTTCACCCATGCAAAATGTATGACTGCACAGGCTTTGACCTTTAGAAACTGCACCGTTGTTTCCTCCCGTCCAGTCCTTCCAGAAATAGCAGATCTTCACTGCTGTGGCTCTCCTGGTTCACATCTCCAAAACAAGGCACCTCCCGCCTCCAAAAATACCTGCAGACACCCCAAATAAACCCCAAGTATTCCTAGGCCTGCAGTTACCTTGCCGAGACCTCTCGTAGAAAGAGAGGAGGAAGGAAATCAGTTCTGAATTCATCATTTGCACAGTTAATCCATCACCAGCATCCAGCCCACGGATCCGGGGAATTCTCTTGCTCCGGGGGCGGCGGCTTCCCGAACAGGAGCCATGGGGGGGGGGCTGGGACAGTGTCCCTGTCTCAGCTCTGGGTGCTTTGGGAGTTGAAGGGCCACGTGGATTTGCAAAGGGGAGAAGGGCCATCCTGGCACGTGGGCAGAAGTGGGTGTGGGTTTGTTCTGGGGCAGCCGGGAGCGGTGTGGGGAGGAAGAAGCTGGGATCACTGGCTGTCATTCCTCTTGCTCTTCCCCTTGTCTTCACATCTTTCCTTCTTTTCCTTTACCTTGTCCCTCATTGTCGTCTTCTTTTTTTTTTTTTTAATTCTTTATTTTCCCAACTATGCCTCCCAATAAAATCCTCTGGTTAGATCTTGTTTTGGGCCAGCTCACTGGAGGTGCTGGTCTGGTTTGCTAAACACCTCGTGGGCTCCAACAAACATTGTCAAGGACTGCAATCTCCTTTTTTTGCACACCTGGCACTGTGGGGTTCTGTCACTGTTTGGTTTTTAGGCATTCCCACAGGTATGTGTATAGGAACTCTAGACATTTAATCCATGTCAGATTCTCTTCTTTCCCCCTTCCCCCCCTTTCTTAGAGTTTTGGAGGTACACAAATAGTCCAACACCTTGCTGCAGATGACTGGGTTCCCAGAAAATTATTCCTTAGACTCTCCTTGTAGCTTCTTGTCTGCAAAGAGAGTTAAATAATCCAGGATAAGGTAAATAACAATTTATCCTCATGATATCCCTTTGGAAAATGGTTCGGGAAGTGTTTTAGCTGCATGGGACCTTCCTCTTCCCAAAACTTTCAGGAAAACAATTCTGGATGTCTTTCTTTTGTGATTTATTTGACAAGCACTTCCAAGCATGTGCTTACCTGCTGCAGTGAGCCAGAGCATGAGGAGGCAGGCTTGGGATGCCTGTGTTTTATCACCAGGTGATGGACAAGATCTCTGCTCTCTTTGTTTTCTGTGGTTGGGAATGTGTCAGCTCATGGTGGGAGAGGTGCCATCAGCGCTGCTCCAGGCAGAAAAAAGCAAGCATAAGCGGCTGAATTTCAAGGGTGGAAGCTCGTTTCCAAAGGAAGTTTTTGTGGGAACACTGATTTTACAAATATTCCTGCGCTCTGGATCTCATTCTGGAGCCCACCCTGGGTCTGGACCTGGGTTCAGCCGAGGCTTTCTGCTCTTTCCTTGCTGGTGCATCACCCTCTCCAATGCTGTCAGCAAGGTGTCCCTGCACCATGCTGGCTGTGCTTGCTGCTGGCAGTTTGAAGTCTTCAGGATGTGACTTTTCACAGTGTACAAACCAAACTGGTGGAGACAGATCTCATTTTCAGCTCTTGCATAGTTTTTAAACATTTACATTGAAGTAGAGTATTAATGATCCAGTGGCTGTTCCACACCAGGCTATAATGCATTTCAAAGTCCTCCAGGCTCCTGAATTTTGTATGGAGGCAGGTTGAGCAGATCTTTAATTGAGCTCACAGGAGAAGCAGGAGAGCACGGTGTGGCTTTTGGAGGGGAGCTTTATTCTCAGCTTTGTGTCCGTGGAAAATGGAAACACAGCCAGCAGCCTCGTTTCTCTGGTGGTGTTGATACTACTTGTATCAATGAGTAGGCAAAGAAAGGTGTTTGCAAAGCCTGGTGTGATACTTAGTTTTACCTTTTCCTGAGGTCTATCTTTAACTACGTTTAGTTTCATGTGGAGGAAATAGTGATATCAAAATATGCAAGAAGCGTTGGTGCTCTGCAGGGTCCTGCCACAGGAGTGGGTACAGGGCTATCCCCCAGTTCCTGTCATCAGCTGCTTGGGTGATGATAAAATACACCCTTTTCCTGATTTGCATCGTTCTGAGGTTTCTGGAGTTAATATGTACCTGCAGGCTCTGAAATTGTCTTGGGGAGCAGAAGGTGAGGGGGATGTCTTTTGGAGTGCTTTCAGCAGCTCGTGCCCTGGAATTGTTTTATCAGTAGCTCTGACCTGTAGCATTTACTTGGTTCAGATGTTGACGTGGGACTCTTGTTCAGTCTGTTACATGTCTTACTGATGCAAGACAGGTTGGGGTAATTTAGTGATTTTGACGATTTCAGCTTCTTGAAAACCAAACAAAAACCTTCTTACCCAAAAAGCCCTTCAACACCTACGTCAAAAGAATGTGTTTTGCAAAGAGGATCTCTTGGAAATCCCTCAGTTCTACAGTTTATATTGTAATGGTTTAAACAACTCAGTATTTCATAGAGTCATAGAATATCCTGAGTTGGAGGGAACCCACAGGGATCATCCAGTTCAGCTCCTGTGCCTGCACTGACACCCCAACAATCCCCCCCTGTCCCTCAGAGCGTTGTCCAAACCCTCCTGCAGCTCTGGCAGCCTTGGGGCTGTGCCCACTGCCCTGGGGAGCCTGTTCAGTGCCAACCACCCTCTGGGGGAAGAACCTTTTCTTGAGATCAGTCTTAAGCCTCCCCTGACACAGCTTTGTGCCACTCCCTCAGGCCACCAGAGAGCAGAGAGAATTTTGTTGATTCTGTGTGTCCCTTCTGTTTGGATAGCACTCAGTGCATGCTGTACAGTGTTATCCCAGCTTCTGAGCTCATCAGGAATAATCCAGAGCATCCTCTCCGTGATCCAGATCCTCCTTGAATCTCTTGTCTCCTCACTGCACACCAGCCACCTTGTTTACACAGCTCAGGTATTTCAGTAACACGAGTGTAAATCCACATCTGCCCTGCCAACAGAACTTGTTACCGGAGCAGGCAGAGATTGACAAGACTCTTCCCGTTTGTTCTGCATCGCTTGCTGCTTCCCATCAAACCAGTGAGCTGAAGGAGGCTGAGGTCCTGCAGGAAAAGGAGTCTGTGATCTCTTAAAGACTGAATAGCAGTGCATGTACACAGGGGACAGCACTGCACTGCTCAAGTGAGCTCTGCTTGGATGCCATCAGATGTGGTGTCTTTAAACTTGGACTTATTTTACGTGGAATTCTTCAGGGTTTTTGAAGAGAGGGGGGAGAAAAACCTGCTCTCTTGTGGAGCTCTGTGCTAGACAGCAAAAAAGCTGCTGTGTTTTAATAAGAAGCTGCTCCCTTTCTTCTCTGCCTCATAGAGTGTGCTCGTCTCGTGTTGATTGAGCCGTAACTCTCTTGGGCACCTTTGCAAATACATCTTGTTCCATGGGAATTCTTCTGAGCTTCCTCTCGCCCCCATCCGCTCACCTTCCTTGGCATTATATGGGCATCAGGAAATGGTGCCTGGCCCAGGGGCTGACCTGCTTGGACCACAAACTGACTTGTGGGTGTGAGGCACTCACGTTCTGCTATTCTGCAGAATCTGGAAGGTAGGACCTGCTGCTTCATGTTTTGGAAAACCCAGGCTCGCCAGTGTGAAGGTGTTGACTGTGATTTCCCAAGATGTAAGCGTTCATGGCATAGCTGGCTTTCAGAATGAGCCTGGATTAAAATGTTAGGCTAGTGAAAACTTTCCGTCCCGTTCCTCACGCCAGGCTCCAGGATTTTTTGGAGCTTGGCTACTCTGCTGTCAGCCCATCATGTGTTCAGGGCACCTCAGATGATGGGGGAGCGATTTGGTGAATCCTGCCCATGTCAATCCCATCACTAGTCCCTGGATGCACAGGAGAATGGATTAGGGAATAGAACTATGGTGACACTAGCTGTGGTGAGATGGAAGCTGCTCGTTCTGCTGGCACAAAGGGTGCTGAAAAGCAAAGGGTGGTCCCCCAAAGTTTCAAGCATCCCCATGTAATCTCCCTGTTAAAGTGAATTGCTCCCATGGTCTCTGATGGGAGTTGTGTGGCTCACTCCCCTGCACTGGGCTTTGAGGAGCAGGCAGGGGTTAATATTAAAGCAGAGCCTGCTGCTTTAGAATTGGGGAAAAGTAGATGCAAATTACTGTGAATGCTAATTGTTTCTATTTGAAAATTCTTGTAGTGTTTTTCTGAAAACACTCCCATTAAGTAAGCATTAGGTGGATGGCTGAACTGTGTGCAGAAAATCTCCTCAGCCATGTGCAGAGGGGCATGGTTGCATAAGAAGATGAAAAATGCGTATGGAGCCTTCTGGTGTCTTTATATACCCTTCCCTGGGAGCTTGGAGCTGTGCCTGTCACTCAGGGATCAGAGTGGACTCGAGGCATTTGTGTAAAAAAGGGGAGGGAACAGATTCCTAAAAACGTGTGGGGATCTGAAATCCTGGTGTGGGGAGAGAGCATCTGAGCCAGAGCAGGGGCAGGGAAACAAGGCTCCTGTTCAGACAAGGCACAGGCAGGTGTCTCTATCCGAGACAGCCTTCCCTGTGACTGCACTGCTGCTTTTGTTGGCATCACCGTGGCTTTTTGTGCAACAAGGGCCTGATCCCACCCTGTTAAATAAATGAGGATCTCCTCATTGATTGCAGCACCCGAGGGTGCCAGCCCTGAGCAGTGAGCCGTGAGCTCTGGGATCAGTCATCCAGGTGGGAAGGGTTGGCAGTGCTGCAAACAGCTCTGCCAGTCCCCCCCCCCCGTGCTGGGCTGTAATTGGATCAGAAGTTGGGTCCCATCAAATTAACTGGGAGCTGCCACAGCCTTTTCCTGCTCCCGGGCCCCCTCTCTCTTCCCTCCTACGTGTGCTCAGGTGAATCCAGTAATTGGACTGAGAGGGAAGCGGGGTAGATGCCTGTGTGTCACGCTTCAAACCTTTCATCTGGATGGAGCCTTGGCAGCTGTGCTGAACATATGAAAGGTAAGAGGGCAGCTGGCAAGGCTTGCTGGGAGACAGTGGGAGGAAGGAAAACACGGCTGGTTCCTTCCCCGTGCTCTGATGCCTGCCAGGACCATGTGTGTGTACATGTGTGTTCACGTGTGTCTGTGTGTGTGCACCTGTCCCTGCTCACCTGCCAGCACGGGCAGAAGCCCAGGGACACTTTTCCTGCCAAACACAACCTCTGTGTTTCAGAGGCAGGGGCAGCTGATGCTGTAAAATGCCGACTTGAGAAGGGCTCCAGGCCCAGGACTGGCTCAGGGATCAGCCCCTCACTCCCAGGGATTGGGGGGATGCAGGCTCAGGGATCAGCCCCTCACTCCCAGGGATTGGGGGGGATGCAGGCTCAGGGATCAGCCCCTCACTCCCAGGGATTGGGGGGGATGCAGGCTCAGGGATCAGCCCCTCACTCCCAGGGATTGGGGGGATGCAGGCTCAGGGATCAGCCCCTCACTCCCAGGGATTGGGGGGATGCAGTGCAAGGGATCAGCCCCTCACTCCCAGGGATTGGGGGGGATGCAGTGCAAGGGATCAGCCCCTCACTCCCAGGGATTGGGGGGATGCAGCTGCAATCTCGGGGCTGCCCTGCCCACTGGGAAGGCTCTGCAGGAGTGTTTCAGTTTGGCCTTGTTCACACGAGTAGAGCTGCCCAAGTGAAAGGGGGGTTTGAATGCCACTCTGTGTTTGGCTTCAGCTACATTGTGATTTAGTGGTGAGTTGTTTTTTTTTTTTCCTGCTGCTTGAATGTGATAAAGGGAGAGAAGTTTCCTCTGGAAGAGGAAAGTCCCTGACTTGTATCCCTGTGGTTGCTGCTCGATGGGAATGGTGCGGTCTTTTATTGTGGTTAAATTAGCTGCTGCCATACACTTGGACTCTGATTGCCTTAAACCATAAACACATACTTTGTTTAAAGCAAGAATTTTACAATCAATAACTTTTTATTTGTTCCTCGGGTTCCCTAATCTCCCTGCCATAGTCTCAGATTAACATGAGAATTATGTTTCAGGGACTGATGGTTTTGCTTGTATTTATCCTTTTGTTTGTGTTGACAGATAATCCCATTACTGCTCTTCTTAGTGGTTAGGTGACTGTGATTGCTTTTATTACTGATGTCTCGCTTTAAACCTCATAAGCTTATCTGAGTGCTTGATTATACCTTTGGCACTGAATACCTGCCCACCCTCCTGAGGTGTGGATGGAATGAGGATGAATATTCTTGACTTAAATACTTGTAAAAAAGCGGATGAAAAAAAAAAAGAAAAAAAAAAGGAAAAAAAGCCCAAAGGTGTGCACTTATATGGTTTCAGGGAAATAAATACCTGCTTTGATTTTAGAGGGTTTCAAATTACTAAAAATTGGATATGAAATGTTTGGAGCTCCTGGCAGTGTGTCCCTTTAGTGAACTCTGCCTTGTTCTGGGTATCAAGAGGTGTAAACCAGAGCATAAAATGATGAAAAGAAGCTCTGACCTGTTGGGTTGTCTCTGCTTTCCCACTGCAAGAAAGACACTGAGGGGCTGGAGCGTGTCCAGAGGAGGACAATGGAGCTGGAAGAAGGGAATGTAAGTCATATGAGGAGTGACGGAGGG
This sequence comes from Empidonax traillii, assembly GCF_003031625.1. Classification (NCBI taxonomy): domain Eukaryota; kingdom Metazoa; phylum Chordata; class Aves; order Passeriformes; family Tyrannidae; genus Empidonax; species Empidonax traillii. Next base: position 458,013 of record NW_020955698.1, read on the forward strand.
AGCTGGGGGGGCTCAGCCAGGGGAGAAGGAGGCTCAGGGGGGACCTCATTGCCCTCTGCAAGTCCCTGCTGGGAGGTTGGAGCCAGGTGGGGGTGAAGCTCTGCTCCCAGGGAACAAGTGACAGGGTGAGAGGAAACGGACTCAAGTTGTACCAGGGGAGGTTTAGATTGGATAGTACGGAAAATATCTTCACAGGAAGGGTTGTCAGGCCCTGGAACAGGCTGCCTAAGGCAGTGGTGGAGTCACCATCCCTGGAAGCGTTCAGAAAATAAGTGGATGTGACACTTGAGCACATGATTTCAGTGGTGAACATGGTGGTGGTGCTGGGTTGACAGTTGGCCTTGATGATCTTAGAAGTTTTTCCCAGCTCTGATAATTCTGTGATTCTACAATTCCTTGCCTCTGCAAGGATTAGTTTTGGGCAAGACCTTTCAGTTCACGGTCTTAGCTTTGCAGCTGGTAAAACAGAGCTGATGGTGCCAAACTCCCGGTCCTGCTGTGCATCTGCACCAACAGATGAGGAGCTGGGCAGTGTTTTTATCCGTGAGATGTACATGGGAATATGGCTCAATGCTGAGGGCCGTGGGTGTTGAGATCTCTTGACCTCTGGAAGCTGACCCTTTAACCGAGCAACCTTCATGCAGTTTTGGGCTTTGGCATGGGACTAACCTGGGAGAACAGCAGATTGTCTCTCCTGGAGAGGGTTGTATCTCCCAGGTGACTGAGCCTCTCCAGCTTTCCATTCCTGATCTGCTCTCACTGTGCTCCTCCCTGCCCTGTTTTGCTCTTCTTGGTCTGAATTATGTGTCGCCCCCACTGTGGCTTTATTTTGGCCACTGATTTTAATTCTTTACATTGGAAATACGCAAGTCATGTATCATCAGCTAATGCTTGGAATGATCCCTGCAAGGGCACCAGTCGTGAATAAACCACTTACTGCAGCTCAGCCAAGCCCCAGTCGCCCGTGGCCACCACCCTGGGGCACAGCTCTGCTCTGGGAAACCTTTTCCCCTGGGAACTGCCACCTGTCCCCCAGGACAAGGGGATGGCTGTCTGTCCATCCGTCCCTCCCTCTGGTGGGACCAGCGCTCAGCTGTGGGTCCTTCAGCAGGACGTGAGGCTGCACCAGTTTTTCCCTCCACTGTGGAGATTTGGGAAGAGCTGGTCCTGCCCCTGCCTGGCTGGCTGAGCCAGGCTTGGCTCGTGCAGCAGGAATGGCAGGGAACCTCTGTAACGTCAGCAGGAGTGTATAAATGTGCCCTGCGGGATGGCAGCAGGCACCTGCTTCTCAATTAAATTAAATTAAAACGAGGGAAAAAATGTTTTCAGTGCAGGTTTGCAAATACAGGTCAGTGCAAGGCGAGTAAGCAGCTTTCTGGCTGAACATTGGTGAGTCTGAAAGGAGGAGTTTCCCTCTTCCCCCAGCAAAGCAAACTGGATGGTGCTGTTTGTGTGTGGATGGGCAGGTGATGAGGCAGTGGGCTGGTTCTTACGAGCCTTTCATTGCATGCCACGACTGATTTTGAGCTGTGATGCTGTTGCACCTATAAAAATGGATATAAAAAATGGATATATAAAAATCCAAGATACTGCCTTTAAATGAGATGCAAACCTTGCTGAGGTGTAGCAGCCAAAAAAAAGTGGTTTGTCTGCAGATGGGTGTCCCTGCAGCACATCAGGCCATCCCAGGTCAGATGCCCCTCCTGTGGGAGGGGAGTGGGGCCTGGGCAGAGCCCACCCCGATGGGGCACCTGCTCTGAGGCCACGTGGCTGAGCCAGGCTGGGGCTGTCCTGGAGCCTGACCCCGGTGGGCACAGGCAGATCCAGGTATTTGTGTGGATCTTTGCACTTCCCCCGTGCTTTTCCAGTGCTCGAAGCTCTAGAGGCCTTTGGAAGGATGGGGTGAGTTTGTGTGAAGTGTTCAGAGGGCGAAAATCTGAATTTGGCTGGTGCAGAGCCCTGGGGAAGGGAGGCTCTTTGAGTGGTCTGCTGTCCCTGGGAGCTTTTAGAAACAAACCCAAGAGAAAGCTGGTCTTGATGGTGGTAAAACACTTGTCAGTGGAGAAGCTGCTTGTTGTGCTGGACTCCACTCAGGGTTAATGCAGAGAAGCTTCTTCTCTCTGCTTGGGGTTGGTTTTGTTCTGTCAGTCCCACCTGGAATAATGCATCTACTGTGAATTTTTTACTCATTATTATACTTAATAATAAGGATTTGGAGGTGCCTTTACGCACAAAATTATGCTAAATGACCTTCCTCCCTCCTTCCAGCCTTCTCAAAGGTTAGAAGCAAATGGATCAGGAGCAAATATCTTACTTTGCTTTTGACCCATGGTGCTCTGGTGTCTCACACTTGTCCTCCATCAGCCTTTTATCTTCAGATCCCGTCTTTAAATATTTTTATATTAATTTGTAGATGTTCAGAAACATATTCCATCAGTTTAAACCGGTGAATTTTCTTTCTTCTTCTGTCTTTATCTGATTGTTTTAAAGACATCAGGAGGAGAACTACAGTTTTGCCTTTATGCACCTGCTGTGGCTTCACCTAAAATTTAAGCTTACTGTGATTTAAAGAAATCAGCAAGTTTTTTTTAACTAGCCAACGTTTTTGACAGCTCTTTTTTGTATAAAATGTTCATTTCCCTGAATAGTCAGTAGGTTTTTTTATGCCCTCCTAAACAGCCCTTATAAAAATCAAAAGAGTCATAAAAGCCCTTGTAAAAATTTTTTTATGGATTCAGGAAAAATAAACCCAGGACTTTTACTTAAAGGGCAATACTGGGGGATGGTTTTGGTTGGGTTGTTTTTTATGGGAGCATTCTTAAAGGAGCCAGGTTGAGGCACCCAGATCTCATGGAGATGTTTGTTCTGTTCTGCTGATCCAGCTGGAATTAGTCAAAACAATGTGACCTGCACCCCCAAAATATATAAATATATATATTTATAATATATATATATATATATAATAAATATATTTATATATATATAATATATATTATAAATTTGTATATTTTTATATATATATATATAAATATTTAAATGCAACCAGCAGCCTTTGGGCTTGGGATCTGAGACCTGGGATAAAGGAAGGGAGAGAGGAAGGGAGCGGGGTTATTTAGATGGCTCTTGGATGATTTGTTGCTCAGACTGGTTAATTCTATTTTTGGACATAATAATTTGGCATTTCCCTTGTTTCATCCCTTTGGATAATTTAGTGTAAAGTTTCAGAGACTGGGTTTTCAGGAGGGTTTATAAGGAAGCGATGGCCACAGGGATCTGTCACCTGAGGAAATACAGCTGTCATTTCTCAACAGAAAACAAGTGGCATTTGCTATTGCACCTCTCAGCAGAACACTCCTTGTTCTGTCACTGACACCGTTCCCGAGGTTTTCACCGGAATCTTCTTGAGGAGTTGGTCTGTACAGCTTTCATGGAGTGTGGAGGAGATGGGACTTGTTAAAAAGCCTGTGAGTGGACAGATGAAGATGGCATTTTGGGGGAAATGGAGTGGTTTGGGATAGAGGGGGTGTGACAAGAGGTGAACCTTCTCCTTCCTGAAGAATAATGTGCACGTTATGGATCATCAATCCTGTCAGAAGGTGGTTTGTTAACAATTACAGTGTATTTATTTATCTGCCAGTGTATTTATCTAGGGCTTACCCAACAAAAATGAAAGTTTCAAGCATGATTTGGGGTGATCGTTTGAGAGAGAAAAAAAATCCTGTTCCAATGGTTGGGGTTAAAGGAACCTTAAGGATCATCTCATTGCACCCCTCTCCATGGGCAGGGACACCTTCCACCAGCCCAGGGTGCTCCAAGCCCCGTCCAACCTGGCCTGGGACACTTCCAGGGATCCAGGGGCAGCCACAGCTTCTCTGGGCAACCTGTGCCAGGGCCTGCCCACCCTCCCAGCCAGGAATTCCTTCCCAATATCCCATCTAACTCCATTCTCTGTCAGTGGGAAGCCATTCCCCCTGGTCCTGGCACTCCCTGCCCTTGGCAGAAATCCCTGCAGCCAACCTGTGCTGCTGCTCCCCCTCCCCAGAGCAGCACATTTTAGCACAGATTTAGTTCTCCAGCCCCACGTTGTGCTTTGGTCTGTTTTCCATCTTTCTCATCTTTAACCAGTGTCACTTGTTGGTGTGAGGATGATGCAGATGCCACTTCCATGTCTGTTTGTTAGAACTCTTTCTGGGTGCTTTTTTTTTTTTTTTCCTTCCCCTTTTTAATAGACTAATGTAAAAAGAACATAATCAATGTATTTTTATTTGCTCATCTCCCACGCTGCTTTATTAAACGAGGCACACTGAACACACCCAATCTTTAAAACAGGGAGCAGCAGCCAGTTTTGCATAATTTCTAAATCCTCTGGACACAAGAGACTTCAAAAGAAACCCACAACAAAAACCATCCAAAACCCCACTATAAAACTAAAAGGCAAATTGAGATACCAGACTACAAAATTATTCTGAATAATTGGGGATTATCCTTTAATTTCTTGAATTGAGGAAGAACTAAATCTTTTTCTTTTTGTGCAATTTCTGTATTTCACCCCCGATGATGATTGCTGGGGACTGGGGATTAAATGCTGAGAATTTCTTTTAAAAACTCAATGTGGTACCTGTGGCCTCATACAAAATCAGAGAAGCCAGGTGGGAGCTGCTTTTGGAGCTGGTTGGGAAGGCAGGAGGAGGGTTTGGGCTCCTTTAGGGGAGTTCCCATCTCCTGGCTCTGGGAATGCTGGGGGGGGGGTGGGTAAGCAGGTTCCCAGAAATGAGTTGCGGGTGTTTTGTTTGTGGCTCCTCCTGCTGCGGTCTGGTGTCCCCAGGGTGCCTCGTGCAGGTGCAGGAGGGTGTGGAGAGGTGCATTTGGAGGTGCTGACGAGGAGTGAGGTTGCTGTGGATGTCTTGCACCAAAAGCATTCCGTGTGTTTTTCATCCTTAATGGCATTCGGGCTTGTTACAGGAATTAAGCGCTGGGAGTTAAAATAACAAATCTGCACTATGCTTTGCTGGGTTTCAAATCAAAATGGCATTCTTTTTTCATGAGCCCATAATCCTTTCTTTTATACAGTTTGATGCTAGCCAGCTCTTGCTTCCTGAGGCAGAACCATTAGATATCAAAAATATAATTGCTCTCTCTATGAGTGCTCCTTTGTAGCCCAGCCGTTTCATGTTTTGAGGCTGCAGCACTTTTATTTCTTTAAAAATATTCTATTAAGTTCTTCTGAATTGTGTATCCCAGCCTCCACAGGTACAAGGTCAGTGCCTTGTTGGGAATCAGTGGAGAAGTGGAGGTTCATGGTTTGGATTTGCTTTTGGTGTGGCAGTTCAGCTGGAAATAGCGAAATCCAGAGACAGGCGACTGTAATTATCCCATCAGTGCCAGTTGGGAGTTAATTAATCTATAGTTCCCCACCTGGCATCCAAAGTGGAAAGTGTTTTGGGTGAGGGAGAGAATAGTAATGGCTTGTCTTGCACTTGCTTGAGTGTGAGAGGTTTGGAATACCCAGATGCTGAAATATATATATGCCACCTTCATTAGTGTGTTACAGGAGAGTTGCTTTGCCTCATTCCACACAAAAATATGTGGAGGTGTCTTATTTGTATGGACAGGTGTTTTAAAACCCCAGGGAGTCTTTTATTCTTGCTTCTTTCCATTCTGTATCTGTAATTAAAAGCACTGCAGCGACCTGCAAAGCAAACCCCCCCGCCCATCCTTCTGTCCCCTGGGAATTTCCCGGCCCTGGATGAGGAGAGGGAAGGATGTAGGAAGTTCAGCTGACCTGTGCTGGACACCAGCAATTGCTCCTCTCTTGCTGAAGGTTAGAATTTATAAAAGCCCAAACACACAGACATTTCCTTTAATAATACAAACCCGTTTTCTCTAGTCTGCCAGAATTTGGAGCGTCTGGTGGTTTCCATGGAGAAGGATATTTCTTACAAGGCCCAGCTATTTTTGCAGACTATTTTGTAATGTATTTGAACTTGCAGTCTTGTGCCGTTTCTGTTCTGCTGCTCCACGGGCAGTGCAGGGAAATAACAGCCAAATTCCTCTGAAGCTCTGGAGGAGGAGCAGCCAAGGGCCTGTCCCCCGATGGTTTTGAGGGTCAAGACACTCTCTTTGTGCTGTCCCCTGTGTTTTGAAGGTGAATCCCCATGCAGGTGGGAGAGGTGAGGCTTCTGCTTTGCACCACCCCAAGGATGCTGCTCAGACCCCACCAAGTGTTGCTTTGGGACAGGCAATTTCTCTGCTGCTGTTTCTTGTTCTGAATTTTACGTGGTCTGAGTTTGCTCTCTAATTGACGGCTTGGCTTTCTCCAGTTTTGTAACGATATATAAAGTTTTGTCTAACAAACACCATTTCTTCTTCCATAATTGTCCAATTAGGAGTTAAACTGTGTTGCTGGTCTTTTACTGCTTTCTTCTTGTGACTGCAAGAAGAGAAACCTCAGGAAGACGTGCCTAGACAACATCTTCTCTTTGCAGCTCGTCTCCTATTGCTTCAGTGTTGTCCACTACAAGTTTAATTACTGTGTGAGAAATACTTTTCTCAACTGGAGCCAAAATCTAGGATTTAAGCCAAAGTAAATTAACAGTTCTCAGAAAACCTGGAGTCCCATAGCCAAGAATTTCAAGGCTTTTAGGCATCTCTCTGTTATTGGCAGGCATCTCGTGATGTCATGTGGTAGAACAAATGGACACCCAAAAGCTGAAGTCAACGTTGTGCCAGTTTAGCAGGGAAGATTAAAACCGATTTAATTTAGGGAGGCCAAACTGAAAATAATGATTATACACAGAAACGGTGGGGTTATTTCATAAGCTGTATCCATTCTTTTCCATTAGTGGCAAATTTCCAAGCTTCATTCTCAGTTCCTAAATTTGCACTCAAGTTTTTCTTTTTCTTTTATATTTTGGGGGCAGAGGGGACTGCTTTTTGTGAAGTTTCATTTGACTAATTGTATTTCCAAATGTGCTAAATGTACTATTCTCTCTTTTCCTTTTTTTTTTTTTTTTCCTCCTTTTTTTCCTAAATTGCCATCCTGCTCAGCCCAAACATTGAATTTTGCATAAAATAACCAGTGTTCAGGGATTAAGAAGGAAATTTCTGCTGATTGATGGAGGGGGGTTAACACGACGTTTGAAGAAAATTCACGATGCTTCAATTTACCTCGTGTGTGCAGTCAGGAGGACTCTGTGTGTGTGTGTGTCCAGTGCAGAGTAGGTAATGAGTCCCTCTTTGTGTCTGGTTCTTGCAAACACAAAGCCCTGAGACAGAAAGGCAGTTGTGCTGTCGGGCTGTGGTGGTTCCTTTCTCTCAGGTGGCCCGATCGGATCCTGCAGAGCACCTGACGTGTGTTGGGGGGAGCAGGAGGTCTGGTTCCTGCATGTCTGGGTGCTGTGAGAGCTGCTGGGACCTGGGTGAGTCTTTTTGCTGGCAGTCTTCATGGAATCATGGAATGGTTTGTGTTGAAAGGGAGCTTGTTAAAGCTCATCCAGTTCCAGGTTGCTCAGAGCCCCTTCCGAGCTGGCTGAAGGGGGCAAAGGCAGCAGCAGGGCTTGGATTCTCCCTCCTGCTGGCACCCCACCTTGGCTTAAACCTTGCCCTTCCTTACTCTCCTGCAGCACAGCCCTGAGGGGAGGGAGGTGTGGGGGCTTCTCTTGCACCTCTGCACATCCTTTCCTCCTCCGCAGCATCCTGGGTGTCTGCACCTGCCACGGCTTCGCTGCTGCTTCGTTGTGTTCTTTGCTAAAGGTACACAGTGGCTGGAGAGGTTTCAGAGGTGGAGCATGTCCTCTGCCTGACAGGATGGGCAGTGGGAGAGCTGCCAGGGCTGGGAACGTGCTTCCTGCGCCCGCCCAGGCCCCGAGCGGGCAGCTGGGCATGTGCCACCCGTGTCCCTGTGTGAGCTGTGCAGCCCCTGCATGTCTGGCTGGGCTTGTCCTGCCCTGGGTCCGTGTGCTGATGTGTCTGGGGGGTGGGTGTGGACAGGCCCAGTCTTACAATCACAAGAATTGGGAATTCTATCTCTAAATTTGTTCCTAAAGGTCTGCATCCAGTGGAAGTGTTCAGGGAAGGAGATGCAAAGTCCCGCTGTATCAGGTTTGCCTCCTGGGTGCTGGGAGGGAGTGACCCAGCAGGCAGGTGAGATGGCAACATCTTGTACCATCCCTGCCTGGGCTGGCAGGAACTCCAGGCTGGCAGGAACTCACTGTAGCCTCTTGTACCATCCCTGCCTGGGCTGGCAGGTGCTTCAGGTGTGGGTAACATTCTATACCAGCCCTGCCTGGGCTGGCAGGAGCTCTGGGTCTCGCTAGGTGGGACAGGCTGTGGTGCTGCTTGTCTCCTGCACCGACAGCACTTCACTGCCATCCCCGGTGTGTCCGTGCACGTCAGAGCTGCAGGATTTACTGCAGCTAGTGGGTGAGTGGTGTGGTGTGTGAGAGCAAGGAGAGGAGGCACTCCATGGTACTGGAAGGCAGAGAGCAGTGAGCTTTGTGTTTGGTCAATACTGAGAGAGAAAATATTTGCTCTGTTCTTTTATTATTTATTTCGTACAAATAAATATTCAGTAGGTGTATGTGCGTTGTCACAAAATGCCTTTGCAGGAAAGCCAGGTGGGCTGAGAATGAGCCCCCACAAAGTGGACATGTGTGCTTGTATATGTGTACTCCTAATAACATAAAACATGCTGCTGAAGGAGTTTGCTGGGTGTAGCTGTGACAGAATCCACGGAGAAAAAGAGGAATTATGTATTACAACCAATGTGACTGACTGAATTCCTTGTTTTGATGTTTGCTGTGGGTGTCAAGGATGTATAAATGCAAACAGCACATTCATAAATTATTTTGGGTCGCTGGTAGGTTTCTGAAGAAAATAATTTGTAATGAGCTTCATTTATGCACCAGAAATAAAGGTGGGATTAGGCGAATATTGAACTCTAAATGCACTGGTGATTTTTGGCTTTTGTGCGTAGCACTGGGAATCTCATCACCTATCTCTGATCCTGAATATGCAGAGCTGGCTGTGCCTTTTATGCAGCAGCTATTTTGGTGTGCAGCAGTGTGGCCCGGGGTGGTGCAGGGAGCTGGTGGCAGCACAGGCAGGGCAGTGGTGCCTCCCCAGCCTCTCCCCCAGCTCCGGGGCTTTGCCGAGCGACCCAGCCAGGCCCTTCCCTGGCTGGAAGGGGGTGACCGGGGCTCAGCTCCGAGCTCTGATGTTGTTCTGGTGGCACAGCCTGATTTACCCACTCTGGGCTGGGAATGTGGCTTCCCTCTCCAGCTTTGTGGAGGCTGGAGGAGACCTCAGAGGTGAGAGGACAACGTCAGGCGTGATGGGTGGGATTGAGCCGGGAGCTGCTGAGCAACTCCAGCACGAGGAGTGTCTGCAGCAGGAGGAGGCACCATACCTGCAGACTTTGCTTTCCAGATCTCCCTTTGGGACTGTAGTGCTGTGAGGATCCACCCAAGCCTTGCCAAGGCTACCTTGAGTCTTGCACTTGCATTGTTTTAAGGATGTGGGTTTTAGACAAACTGAAAGGCTCGTGTGCAGTGAGCTGGAGTGTCAAGGACAGTGTGGATGTGTGTGAAGAACGTGTCTATTTGAGGTGATTTACTGTATGAAAAAACTGAAAATATGCTTTAGCACCTCTGGAAAGTGGTGTGTGGCCAGTGCTCACACGGTGCAGGGCCTCATTTACCGAAATCTCAGTTTAGGGTGCACCCAGGGCCCCGTATTGACAAGCCCTTGTTTTGCTGTGAAGGAAAAGTGCATCAGCTCCTCCTTGGAGTCATGTTAGATTAGGAAACATGCTCTTTGCTGTTGCATTTTAACAGGGCTGCTGAACCCTTCCCTGATTAGTGTATTGGTGCCACAGCGTGCTCGCTGCTGAGAGCACTTAGCCCGCGATCTCAATTTCACACAGGTGCAGACAGCAAATATTTTTTCTTACCAATCTCAGGCTCATATTAAAACAAACTTAGATACCTTTCTCATTTGCCTGTTTAGGTGTGCTGTGCACACTGGCTGTGGGAGTGCCGAGGTCAGTGGCAAGCTGTGTGTTTTGGGGTGACGCACTGCGTTGCTTCACTGTGTTCATGTGTTCATGTAAATCAGATTCACTGAGGAAGCAGCTTCCTAGACTCTACCCCTGCCTTTGACGATTGAATGTGTTGGTTTCACCTGGCTGGTGTAACCGTCCCAGTTACAGTGTTGGGAGCGTTCAGCCTGGAGAAGAGAAGGCTCTGGGGACACCTTAGAGCCCTTCTGGTGCCTAAAGGGGCTCCAGGAGAGCTGGAGAGGGACTGGGGAAAAGGGCTGGAGTGACAAAACAAGGGGGAATGGCTTCCCACTGCCACAGGTCAGGGTTAGATGGGATATTTGGAAAGTCCTGGCACAGGCTGCCCAGAGAAGCTGTGGCTGCCCCAGCCCTGGAAGTGTCCAAGGCCAGGTTGGACGGGGCTTGGAGCAACCTGGGCTGGTGGAAGGTGTCCCTGCCCATGGCAGGGGGTGTAATGAGACCATCTTCAACCCAACCCATTCTGTGATTTTGATTCCATGATTACCAGGACATTCTCAGAGCCTCATGGGTGGTGGTGTGGCTTTTTTTTTGAGTGGCTGTTGTTTTTTTTTTTTTTTTTTTTATTGTTGTGACTCTTTTGGGGTTTTTTTTGTGGTGAGCTAATTCTTTAGCTTGAAGGTCTGCTTCATCTTACTTAGCCTTTTAGATTCTGCAAAGCAGCCTTGCCCCTTGTTGGGCTCTCTGGAACTGTACTTTCACTTTAATTTAGTCACCTTGAAAGGGGACTGCCAAAAACAAAGGCAGGATTCAGTGATACGGATCAGCTTACACCAAATCAGCATTGTTGCCTGAGAATATCTCTTGCAGTGAGAGAAGCTTGAAACCTGCAGGGTGTCTTTTTATGAAAAAAGCAAAATATATACTTATTTGTATGCATAGACCACCTAGGGGAGTTTCTTTTGAATTTTGCAGTGTTTTAAACACTCATTGATGTGAGTACTTATTGCAAAAGCAAGGACAAATAAGATGTACAGTAGCTAAAGGGCCATTTTTGTCTGGAGGCACACAGGAGTGGAGTAAACAGGATTCATTGGAATAAGAGGCAGGAGGAACAGCTGTGGCAACATGTCACCTGCCAGTGCACTGGTCCAGGACCTCAGAGGTCAGAGCAGTGTTGTCTTACACCTTTTAACAGATGCCAGATCTCCTGTGTAAGGTGCTTCCTGAGCTACACAGCGTAGAGGGTGGTAAGTATGAGTTCATAGATATGTCTGTATTTATTAGAAGATTAATATCTGGTAGTCTCTCTTTGTCCTCCTTCCCCTCATCGTCCAGCTCTTGGGTGTTCCTCACTCATCCTTTCACAGACAGTTCCTTCTAGCCTTGCCCAACCTTCATGACACCGGGCAGGCAGTTGCCCGGTTGGGTTGACCTTGAGGGTTATTTTTGTAGAGGAGGAATTGCTGTTTCGTTGTGATGCTCGTAGGAACCCCTGAAACGTGATCAGAACCCATGAAAACAATGAAATCTGGATTCTGATACATTCTGTTGCACAGAAAGTAGGTACTGTGTAGCTTTTGTGCAAAGTTTTGGGTCTCAAATGGTGCTGTGTAAGGGTATAATTGTTTTACTGAAGCCTCGTTGAGGGGAAGCGGAGCTACAAGAATTTCTGATGACGAGGTATTGGGTACAACGTCTAGAAATGAGATGGGAGGTACCTGTAGGCCTTTTAGGGCCTACCAGGACCTTGGACTACTTAATTTTATTTTCTCAGTGCCAGTCCAGCAAAGTGTAAAATTTCGGCCGAACTTTTTCTCTCGAGGGCTCAGAGGGCGTTGCAGGATTTCTGTGCCCAGCACACCGAATTGAAGCCGACTCGAGGGGGGGTTGTAACAAGCTTTTAAGGCTTGATCAGCAGCTCAAAAGGCATTTGATATATATTCAAAAGCAGCAGGAGGAAATGTTAGTTCAGCAAATTATGGGCACTAATGTGGTGTGAAAAGGTCACTCTGCAACCCACCCAGATCTCACAGCACTGCTCAGCAGCTTGGCGGGGAACTGCCGAGGTAACCGGGAAGTTTTGGTAAATTTTATGAATATCCATTAACAAAAATACCACAAGAGCTGGGAGGTTGCTGCGTGCCCAGCTGCCCTCCCTAACTGTGCGTTTGAATTTCGAATTTTATTATCTTCCCGTGCAGATTCCTGCTAATGAGTTGGAGAGCAGCTGTAAGCCTTTCCCGCAGGTGGAAGCTTCCCTTCCCCACGCCCTCCCCCTCCTCTCTGAATCAGTCATTCAGCCTCAGATTTGGAATCCTTGGATTCTTCTGAAAGCTGGTTGAGAGCAACGCTGCCGTGGCGTGGGATGGGTTTGCTTTAACGCTGAGGGGGAGGCTCGTAGGCTGGATACATCTTTATATCAGCTACCAGTCGGTGTTGACATCTCTTGCTTCCAAGGCATTATCCCTGCCTTTTCTCCTTCCCTTTCCTGCTCTTTCCAAGGCCCTGTAGGGGTAGTGGCCCTGCACCATTCCCTCAGGCCACTTAGCCAGAGCAAGCCCTGGGTCTGCATTCCTCACCCTGAGGTTACCTAGAGGAAAATGTGCTCCCAGGAGTAGCATGAAACCTTGTGGGAAGCAGCAGTGGAGTCCCAGTATGTGGGGGCAAACAGGGATGGGGCCAGATGTGCTGCAGCAAGGATGATCAGGTGCTTTAGGGGGTGGTTCTTTGAATTGCTGTGAAAGGTTTGGTTGGTTTTGTTGGTTTTTAAATGGCCTCAATCACCGTGGTTTGTAGAATTGATTCCCCAGAAGGTGCCATCACACCTGAACAGACCTTTCAAATTCAGCTCCCTTGAAAATAATGGAATTAGTCTGTGGTGTTGTTCCCATTAAGGAAATCAATCTCCTTTTGAAAACCCCCTGCTTTTAGGAAGAGCAGAACCTAGCAGAAGGATCTACCTCTCCTGCTAGGCAGAATTCCCCTGGAGACATCTGCTCCTGGTGGGCATCCCTTGATGTTCGCTTTCCTGTTTGGGGGGAGATTTGCTGCGATTTCGGAAACTGCCATTTGCTTGAGTAGTTTTGTGCTGTTGCTTCTGTTAGTGTTTAATGTTGATCTCTTTCCACTCTTCCTCTATCTTTTATGACGTTTATGTCAGGTCGTGGACAAATAGCGACGCGCTCCGCGGTTTTATTTTCGGCTCCCTTATCCTGGCGGAGCAGAACTAGCAGGCTGTATTTCAAATTCCGTCTCCTGCTTTTCCTGTGCCAGAGCTGTTAACTGCTCCTCTCTGTTCATTCAGAAGAGCTTATTACTGCTGCTGGGTCTTTCGTGGCCTCTTTCCAGAGCTTCTTAGTCCTTTTAGAGCCAATTCTTTGCTTTCCCCGTGTTGGACACTGAGTCGTGGGGATGTCCTCGATGATTTGTTGACTGAGGCCGTGGATCTGTGGAAGCCATGGATTGCTTCTTGACAGTCCTGAGCAGTGCAATATTGTGTTGGCTGCTTTGCTTTTCTTATTTCCCTATCTGTTCTGCTATATTTATATATATATATAAATTATACATATGTAAAATAAACAAGGAAGCTTCTGCAGAAAATACATCATTGTTGAGAGAGGGCAAAATGACACTAAATTGGCAGCTTTACAGTAGGTACGATGCCTTTGATTGATTAGTTGTCAAAGAAATATAATGTACTAAACATGATGAAGATTAAGGATATGAAGATGGTTAAAATTCAAGTTGCATAAGTGTTTGGTGTTGGGTTTATAGCTTCTTCCAGAATTTTAATTTTGAAAATGCAAAATATTTGTTTTATGCTACTCCTTAGGAGCCCTCTAGATGTTTTGAAAATTCGAGTTCTTAAAAAAAGATCAACAACAAACAAAGCACAATCTCAAAGTAGTTAGTATTCACAGTTCATGAATTAGGTAGAGAGACATTATTTTTTTGAGATAATAATGAGCTTCTGAGATGCATTAGGCACTAGATAGAGAAACTGAGTGCCAGAAATAAGAGTAGCATTATCCTGAACCTCGTAATTACTCTCAGGGTCTGATTTTACATTGTGTTTGATGTTCCTTGAATAATAGCAGTGTATTTTGGAGAGGGGCTTTTCAAAAGGACATGTAGTGCCAGGACAAGGGGGAATGGCTTCCCACTGACAGAGAGGGCAGGGTTAGTTGGGATATCAGGAAGGAATCCTTCCCTGGGAGGGTGGGCAGGCCCTGGCACAGGTTGCCCAGAGAAGCTGTGGCTGCCTCTGGATCCCTGGAAGTGTCCCAGGCCAGGTTGGACGGGGCTTGGAGCAACCTGGGCTGGTGGAAGGTGTCCCTGCCCATGGCAGGGGGTGGGACTGGATGGGCTTCAAAGTCCCTTCCAACCCAAACCATTGTATGATTCTGTGATTTTCAGCAAATGATTATTTAGGTTTTTAGGTAGAAACAGCACAGAATATTAGTTAAACAAATAATGTCTTTGAGGGGACAAGGAATGCTTTTTTTGAGATTTTTTACTTGGGCTTTGTATAGAATCCCTTTTGGAGTGTCCTCAATGGTCTGCATAAGAAAACTTTCCGGGCCTTTTGTTGCTCTTACCTCCCACTGTGGGGATGCCTCGTTTGGTCTCCATCTGCTTCACTTCCCTTCTTTCCAAGTGGTGATAATCCTGGTTTACTTAACCAAGAGGAGAAGAAAGGGGCCTGCAGCAATCCCAAAGGTTGCTTGCTACCCTCAGCAGTTCTGCCCACTGTAGGCATCCATCAGGTGTCCTTCTCCAGGAGGACACAAACCATGCCTTGCTTGGCCTGGGGGATGTGCAGCAGTGGACATAGAGCACCAGCTACCTCTGCACCTCTCTTCCCTTAGGCAGAGAGAAGAGAAGGCTCCAGGGAGACCTGAGAGCCCCTTCCAGGACCTAAAGGGGCTCCAAGAGAGGTGGAGAGGGACTTTGGACAAGGGATGGAGGGACAGGACAAGGAGGAATGGCTTCCCACTGTCAGAGGGCAGGGTTAGATGGGATATTGGGAAGGAATTGATGGCTTTGAGGGTGGGCAGGCCCTGGCACAGGTTGTCCAGAGAAGCTGTGGCTGCCCCAGCCCTGGAAGTGTCCCAGGCCAGGTTGGGTGGTGCTTGGAGCAACCTGGGCTAGTAGAAGGTGTCCCTGCCCGTGGCAGGAGGGTGAAATGAGATGATCTTTCAGGTCTCTTCCAACTCAAACCATTCTGTGATTGTAACAAGAACCGTCCTTGAGCTTGTGCTGCCAACTTCCATTGCTCCTTTCCTAAAACACTCAAGTAAACATCTCGCTCTCCCTCCTGGGAGAGTTCTCTCCACATCTGCACGGGCACCCTGGTATCATTTGGAATTGTCTCTGACACTGTGATGCTGAAGTGGCGAAGAAAATGAAACGCCCCAAACCTGTCAGCAGTTCAGCTGGTGACAAATGACTGTCACATTGACCAGTGTAGTCTGCTTGTTCCTATTTCCCCTCTCCCTTAAGAGTCATATCAAGTTGGACTGTGAGCTGAAATCAGTTGAGTGTTCAGTGCTTGTGTGGTGGTACCAATAGCTGGGACTCTCTGTCGTCACCACCATGAGCTTCACTTCTAGGAGAGACCAAGGAATGTATTTTCAGACATTCTGGCAAGTGATAGGGACCTTCAGGCTTGTCTGACCACGGTCATTTGTCAAAAACTGCCCCTTTCACTGGGACTTTGCTTTTGAAAGCTGCCCTGGGTTAGTGAAGGTGAGGTGATGACAGCTCTTGTTTCCCTCACAAACTGAGAAGTTTTAGGCATCGATTTTATTGTTAGGTCCTGTCAATGCAAGCAGGGTTTTGAGCTGTCCACAGACACTTCTTGCTGTGAAAACATGCCAGGTGAACTTTAAACTTGGCATTTGCTGTGGGTGTGTTTCGCTGTTCCCTTCTGAGTGTGGAGGAATGAGGTTTTATCTGCAAAAACCCCCAGCAGCCCTCTCCTTCTGGGGTGCTTCATGTGCTGCAGACCTCTCTCACAGGGAGGAGGGGACTGAGGAGAAGGTTGGCTGTGGGTGGAGGACGCTGTCCTTGGGCCCTGCTCCCACCTGTGTCTCCCACTGCTGTGTATCCAGCTTGGTTCTCTCTGCCCTCTTTTTTTTCTGTCGTTTGCCTTTGAAATTTCTGGGATGATCATCTCTGTTGCTTGTGTGGTGCACCCCTGGTGGATCTCTGCTGACACCAGAGCCCTCCCACACCCCCTAAGGATGTTCTGCCCATGCAGCCAGACAGTGAGGACCTTTCACCATCGTGCTGGGGCAGAGTGAGCCAACTCGTGCATCTGCTGCTGCTTCAGCACGTGATCTGTAGGCAGCCCTTACCGCTGTGCTGGTGGAAGTGGCGTCAGGACAATGGAAAGCTCCTCGTTTGGAATGAGTTTGTCACATCTTGGTGAAGAGCAAGGAGGCCCCGAGAGTTGCAAGCAGAGCAGACTTGACATGAAAGCCCCTAAACTACAATAAATGGGGAGCTCCGAGGTGTTCATTTAAGAGCCTGGCAGCTCTTTAAACTGATTTCAGTAATGAATAATTAAAGCATAAAATGCAAGAAAAGTAAATATTTCATTAAAATACTAAACAGAAACTACAAAAGCTGTTGAAGACAAAGGAAGCTTTATTTTTTCTTCTCCTTTCACCCCCCCCCACCTTCTCCTTATCCTCCTGCTCACAGAGCCCTGGTGTGGGCAGGAGGAAGCAGGGGGGTGTGAGGCTGCCCAGCCACTGTTAAGAGCGATTAGAAATTCCACCTTACTTTTTAACCACTCTCTTCTGAATCGTCCTCCATTGATTAACTTGTGGATATAACGATTCAGGTCATATCATATGTGTTCCTCTCCTGGAAGCGTTTGTGGACCTTGTAAACGCCGAGGTTGGGAAGTTTTGTGGCTGCTCTAGTGAGAAAAAGCTGTGCCCAAGCTCCAGTCAGAAGTTGTTCAACAGGGGTTAATTAGGGACTAAAGCAGATGAATATATGGACTTGTATTGAGTGTTAAAAATTAATAAAATTAAAATTGCATTGAATGTTAAAATTAATAAAACCTTGCCAGAAAATGGCTGATGAAGAATTGAGTGATACTAGATAGTAAATACAAAAATTAGGAAAGTCCTTAGAGTAATTTTTCCCCCTCCCCATGTTCTGGACTCTTATAAAATGTAAGATTAATTTTTAGGTCCCCTGTGGTTAGAAGTCAAATTTGGTATTGGTTGAGCCTGTGTTTGTTGATCAAGACCAGTAATTACAAAGGGCTGTTCTTTTCCAAGTGGTATGCAAGCCATCCTGACTAAAGCCCAGCAAGGATGAACAGATAATATGTGTAACCGGTAGATCAAGAATGAGCATTCAAGGTTGATGAGGATCTACTTTCCATTTAAAAATGAAACCAAACCTAATCTGAGGCATTAGAAACAATGAGTGGTGTGTTAAAGGCTGTTTATAGGCAGTGTTGATCTCTATCCCAGTACCCAGGTCGGGGGGACCTGCCTCATACCTCGGCAGATAATGGCAGAGGCAGAGCCCAATGTCCATGACACACTAACCTGTCAGGTAGCCTTTTCCAACACTCATTTTCCTGCATTTCTTGTATTTGAATAAAATGCCACTAAGTGATTGCACAGTCATCACTTTGCCCTCCCTCCCAGGGATCCGTGTGGGTAACGGGCACCGGGCCAGGCTTCCACAAGACCGACATCCTGAGATTGTTTCCTACCTTTTTTTCCTCCTGATTGTACTGATTGTTGACCAGAGACACTCACTGATAATTGCTGGATTAGTCACCGTGGCTCTGATGTTGGAGGTCGCTTGGGACTGAATTTAATAAAAGACTTGGCTGCTGCAGCAGCATATTTTGAAGTGCTTGGATCCCTGAGTGGAGCCCCAAATCTGAATTAAATACAGAGGGCACAGAAGAGTTTGGCACTGCACAAGGTGATTATTTAAAGCCTGGAGGACCTGGAGCACCTTCCAGAGTTGCCCAGGCCAGAGAGGATCGAGAGGACAATTCTTTCTTTATAGTCAGAGAGATGATGGGCACAGATTTGGAGAGATGGGAAGGGAAGCTTCAGGATCAACGCCGTAGGGAAGGTGCTGTGAGCCCAGGTACCTGCAGGTATAGGGGGCTGCTACACAGGTGGACTTCTTGGACCAGGGTTCTTGACTCGGGAGCCTGATGTTGGCCCAAGCCCCGTTTTCGGCACCAAGGCCCTCTACATGTTCAGCCTCCAAACCTGAGCCCTCCAGTTGCTCCTTCAGAGCAGCCACCAGGGAATTCTGGATATTGGCTGCTGCTTGTCGAGCATTTGAGGATTAAACATGCTGCGTTGTGAACAAGTTTTTGCTTCTCTTGTATTGAACTTGGATGCTGAGGTGATCAGCATGGTTTAAGTGTATTGAAAGAGAAATGCTGAGCATAATAATTTTTATTGATCTCAAAAGCTAAAAGACTGTTCTACAACTGTCTGTTTTCTTGGTGTCTGATTACTCATTTATGGCCATATAATAGTGCAATTATTATTTCAGCAGAAGAATCGGGAGGAGGAGATTATCATTCCAGTAAACTGTAATTCCTGCAATAATAATTAATTTGCTTTAAGGTGAAAACAAATGGTGGATAACTTTGTGTGGGATTAACATATTGCATGTGTTTTGAGCACTCCTTGGCTCTGCAGGAACAGTGGTTTACAGGCTAATGCTTTGTTTTATTAATGATAAACCTCTGCTTAGAAGACCTTTTAGAGTTTGTTTTTGGTTTTTTTGTGTTTTCTTTTTGGTTTTTTTTTAAGACTGACATTATTACAAAACCAGTCAGAAAACAATGGCCCCTTATCCTTGAGATAAGCTTTTTATAAATGTGATTTTTTTTTTTCCTAAACAAACGAAGCCCCCTAATTATAAAGAATTGCAGCTCTCGGATAGCACTGGTATGATTTAATTTGCCACTTGCTATCATTATCTGAGTCATTCCCAGGGAAGAAAACACGGAGAGTTCTTCTATTAGAGATGCTGCTGGAGGACTGATGCTGGTGCACTGTGGCAGTGATTCCTTGAAGGGTTTGTCCCTTACATATTAAGAACATAGAATTTCTTAAATGTTGAGAACACGTGAGTCCTTTCAGTTTAAGGTGTGTGAACAGTTCTGCAGTTATTAGTCCTCTTGCTAATTCGTCTTTATTTTTTTAATCTGTCACTATCTGAAGTGTTGAACCAGTTCTGGAAGTGTTTTGAACTGGCTTGATTAAATGGTCTTTTCTTTCCAAAGCCTTTAGATGAGCTGACATAGCAATATTACAAAGCTGTTCCCTTTCTGCTCTGAGAAATGGTCAGGACTGGATTTCCTGGGATAAGTTTGGCCATGGGATGGAGATTTCCAGCCCTCTGCGCGACGGACATACACATTTACTATGGAGATTCCTGGTAAACATCTTGAAGATACTGATGAGTAGCTGATGTTACTCACAGAGACGCTTTGTCTTGTGTTGGGAGAGCAGTTGCTGAGCAGCTGTGCTCAGATTCCTTTCAACACAGTTGTGTCTCAGCTCTGCCAGAGGCAACCAGATGATGCTCCACGGCTTGACAAGGCCCTGTCCCAGAGGGATGGAGTTTGGTGAGTGAACTGACAGAGGTTCTAGTTCACAAAATGGGCTGGAATTATTAATTCTGGTAGTGAGAGTGTGAAATACAGAATCTCTGTTTCCGTGGAGAAAGAAAGGAGGGGCCACCATGTTGAGCAAGCCCTTGTCCCTTCCGAGCTGGCTTCAGGAGGAGCAGTGCATTTTCATTTTGAATTTTTTTTTTTTTTGGTGGTATGTGCTCAAATTATTTAAACGTTGCACGTGAGGCGAAAAACCAACCCTACAAAAAACCCACCACGATTAAAACATTAATTATTAGTGCTGGGAGTATTTTGAGCCATTTTTGCATTCAATCGGCTGTAATTAAATACTCAGTGAACACAAAATTAGGTCATATATTATGTAAATAGGATGAGACATCCACTAGCTCCAGCAACAAATGTGGTGGAGTCCTTTAGGGTACAATTCAGGATTGGACTCTTGGAGTCTAATCGGTTCTATCTGACCCTGATTCCCTGCTCTGCCCACCTTGAACACCCAGCAGATCCCGTGGAGGACGTGGGATGAGATCCACGACGGGTCACCTGCTGCCTCCAGCTGTGGCCAGCAAAGCCTCCCCCGTGCCTCGTGTTCTCAGCCAGGTTGTGACGAGGCAGGATAAATTTAGGTATATTAAAAAAAGTAAATTAATAGACATGTGATCGTTACGCTGAGCGGTGCCCGGAGCACTCGCCACTGCCCGGGATCAAGCCCTCTATTCTTTCTGCATGACACTTGATAACTCCTGGTTTAGCTTTCATAATTACAAATGCCAAACGTGATTTTGCTCCCTTTGGGGATGGCGGAAGCAGTAACAGGTCCATTATTATTAGTCAGAACAATTATGTAGCTCCTAAAGAAAGAAATTACAAATACGAAATCGCGCTGCTGGATCCTGCTCTCTTGTGACAGCGACTTGCCGGGGGATGGAGCATCTCATGGCATTCCGGAGCTGCTCCCTGATCCTTTCTTCCCAGCTCTCCAAGTTCTCACTTTGAAATCTGAACACCAACCTCCAAGTTGTCCGTGGCATGTGGAGAACAACCAACAAGAGCGTGTCAGGAGATGCTGGTGGCTGAGCAGAGAAGCAAGAAGGAAAGATTACAGGCAGCTATCTTCCAATCCTTTCCTGGTCCTCCAACACCCGTTTTTTTCCCATTGGAACTGGGTGCCCAGGGCAGTGGTGGAATCATTGTGCCTGTAAGTGTTCAAAAAAAGAAGTGTAGATGTGGTGCTTAGCGACATGGGTTAGTGGTGGCCTTGGCAGTGCTGGGGGAGCGGTTGGACTCGATGATCTTAGAGGGCTTTTCCAACCTTAATGATTCTATGATTCCATTTTGTTCCCCAGTGGAAGAGGCTGCATTTCAGAGCTGAGTTGGTGTTGTATATCAAATATTCTGTTGGAGTCCTCCAGGTATGAGTTTCCTGGAGTTTGTGCAGTTTGATGCCGTTTGAATTCTCTGGGTTATGGAGGAAATAGATTTTAGTCCATTGTATTTTGACTATTTAGAGATTGTGTCGTTTCTAGCCTCCCTCCTTCTTCTGCACCCCTCCACCCCAACCAAAGAATCTTTATTTTACAGGATTTCTTTCCTTAGCCCACAACTGATTCCTCGTAGATCCCTGACAAAAAGCAGGAGAGGTTTAAATCAGTAAGAAGAGATCAGCCTTGTCGCCGGGAGTGAGGGTAATCCATGGGAGATGCACTGGGAACTACGCTGCTCCTGAACCCTGGTATGGGGGACCACAATTAACCTGTCAGAGGGAAATCACTGAGGATGCAGCTGTAAGGGAGATGGCATGTGGGTGTTATACCTGGACAGCTTTTTCCCCAGCTCTTTGGTGACGCAGGAAGGAACTTGTCTGCTCTGTGCATCTGGAATTGACATGTCTGGAGCTGTGAGGAAAGGATGGCAGTGTTTGGGCTCTCGGCAGCAGAGCTCCTGCTGGGAAAGGGACTTGTGCCTCAGGCACTTCTCTCACCTCTTGTAGCTCTGAATGCCAAGCGATACAGTTGCCTCCCTCTTTGCCTTGCCATTTTTTACCTCTGGAATTGGGATATAATGCGTGGTGTGTGCACTCCGGTGTTTTAGAAGTGGAAAGCTTATTTATCAGCTGCAATAAACCCACAGCAGACCTTCAGGGCTGATAACTGGGGCATTGCACATGTGGGCAACTTGCAGGAGATGGTGGTGTGACCCTGGAATGGGATGTTGGAGCCTGTGTGTGCTCTCGGTGATAGCAGCTGCTGGGGAGAAATGAGGCAAAGTGAGCACTTGGAGGACCTGATATTTCACTTTCAAACTTCCTTTCTAGCTGGGTGGGTCAGGCTTGACTGCCTTCAGCTCCGTGCTGTCAGGAGCCATGGATTTGGCTTATCAAGCAGTGCTGGGCTCGCTAAGTGGTTGGCAGACATTATAGAAGAGCGAGATGCTATTCATGCTGCAGTGGATAAGGAGTTGGAAAGCTTTGGTTTGAGATTGCAAGAGGCTGAGAGGAAAATTGAAGTCATGGAGATAATGATCATTGGACCTAATGCTGCTCTAGCTGAGAATGCCAAAGGCCAGGTTGTAAGGCGTGCAGAAGTCCAGTTGATCATCTGGAAAATAAGTGCAGATTGAGTATTATCATCTTGGTGGGAGAATCTTGTGAATATATTGAGGGAGAAGCAGAGATTCGTGTGCTGGTTGCAGGGTGCTGGTCGAGTGGCGGAAGAGCGAGGTGAAATTTTTTAAGTGCTTCGGTATGTCATAAGGGCATTGTGTTAGTGAAATGTCATGCTCCTAAGCAGTGATTTCCAGGGACAGTAAACCAGTGATTATTATTAAGTGGCACAGTGGCTTGAAACTGGTGCATATGAATGCAACTCCAATAGCAACAACAAGAACAACAACAAAAATCGTGTGTTTTTTTTTCACGAGACGTTGGGGGATTGTTCAGTCTAAAATCTCAGGGTAATTTTAATGCTCTGTGACTTCTGTGTGTCATTTGAATTTGGCTTTTTCTCATATATCTTAAAAAAAAAAAAAGGTTTAATTTGGTGTCACTGAAAAGCATCCAGAGTGCTCTGCCTTCTTATTGCCAACAGGTTATCATTTAATGAAACACTTGCTCTGTATATACAAATCAGCAGTGAGAGACATCTGGACTGGAGTTGCTGCCTACAGCTTTTCTTTCCTTCCTTTTCTCCAAGAGGAGAATGAGATTTGAGGTTAAACTGTTTCTACCCAGCACATTGTGCACCGATAGGTAGTGAATAGATACCATCTCCTCAGATGTGCTCACAATCAGATTTTATCCTCCAGCACTGGAGCTTCTGTGTGCAGCTGCTGACAGAAGATTTTATTTGCCTGACAAAGGTCCCTGTGGGCAGAGAAATCGTTCCCCACTGACAGGAGTGGTCCTTCAGCATATTTTTGGACTGTCTTCCTTTAGAAGTGTTCCTTCGTAAAGGTCCACCGATTTCCTCCAAATCATTAAACATCCTCTATTAAGAAAAAAAAAATAAATAGTTATGTTATAGATAATATG
>NW_020955698.1:483357-515594 GCF_003031625.1 Empidonax traillii
CTGAGATGATGTTTCGCTGGGGAAACGTGAAGAGTTTAAGGACACGTGGTATCTGGAGGTGCCCATCACCCCAACCTGTGGGATGCTGTGAACTCTCTCAGCTGGACTCAGAGGTGTGTAATGTGCAAGGGCTGCTGTCCAACTTTAGAGTATTTTTTCTTTTCAAACAGCTCTTTGTAGGACCAAAGGGGTTGTGGGGGAACATCCCATGTGGCTCCCCACCTCCTGGCCAGTGCTTTGTTCCAAAACCTCCGCTCCCAGCAAAGTTTCCCGTTTTCCTACTACGTGTGACTCTTGTTTTAACTCCTGTGCTTTTCTGGGCTGTGCCAACAGGTGTGGGAACACACTTCCACGTGCTGCTTAAAATGTGATGTTTGATTACCTGGGAGATTGCCTAGGAAATCTCTGTGCTTTGTTGCGCTGCACATGCTCTGAACACATTTACAAGCAAGCCACACACTGGGACAGAACTAGGTCACTGGTAGACTCCTTACTGGACAGATGTTTAGTTTTCCTGATTCATCCCCTATATTAAGCAACGTAATTGGGATTTTAGGGGTAGCTGAGTCTTGCTGACCATGGCTAATTTTCATTGTGGGTCCCTCAGAAGGTTGAATTTTGGAGGCACAAAATGAGAGTTTTTGGTACATGGGAGAAAGCGGGATATTCTGTCTTTGACTCGCAGTGGGAGGTCACAGCCTTTTGTGCTGGCAGCTCTGAAACCAGCACAAACTGGGGTGATTAGCTCCCTTTTCTAATGAGTACACAAAGCTGACTGTGAATGAGCCAGTGGGTTCATTGTGCACCCTTGGCCTGCGTTTAATCCTTTATGTGAGACCCCCTTTTACACGGGGACAGCAATTGGAATCCAATTTACACTTGGGCTCGGCAGTAAATCTCCTTAACGCCGGCGATGCCGCTAATCAATGGCATTGAAATTCCGGTGCCGTCAGGAGTCTCCTCCCCTCGGCTCTGCCGCTCTTTCTTGCTACGCCCGCGTTTTAGGAGAGATGAAACCCTTAAGTGGGAAACACTTTGTCTCCCTAATACGAGAATAAACAATGTCTGGCTTCTTGGCAAAACACATCGCAGCGCTGTGTAACAAGCGGCACAGATCTTAAAAGTCCATCAAGAGGCGTTATGGTAATTTTGCAAGAACGACCACCTTGCTTTTAGCGAGAATTATCTAAATATGAAGATAAAAGGAAGAAGAAAGGGAGCCTGACGTGTAGAGAGACACATGAAAGGTTTCAGGAGAGGCTTTTGGTGCTGCACAGAGATGTTTGCAGCTGAGTTCTCTGGCAAGCACCTGAACAGCAAGAAGAGTTTCTGCCTGTTTGGTTTTCAGTTTTACAAGCAGGACTTGTTAAATCAGTTTTGGGGAGCATCAGAGATCAGTAGCTAACAAAAGAGGAGACGTCAATCAGCAATCTTAGGAATGATGGAATTATAGCTGAAGGAACTTCCTCCATGTTGCAGTTGAGGAACTGAGACAGAAAGATAAAACCAATTTTTTAGGAGCATCAGTGTCTGGGCACCCACTTGTGATGAGGAGGAATTATTCTGGAAGTGCTGAATGCCCATCCTCTGGAAACCAAGCAGATGGAGTATCTCACCTGGACAGGTGATAAATGGGAATGCCATGAACTGTGACTTGCTCTTGGAAGTTCTGGCGAGTCATGGCTTTAAAAAGCCAGCCCGCTTTGTGCCTTGGAACCACTCGGGTCAGGAGCTGCTCCATTCTCATCCCTGGCTATTGCTCTTGCTGCTGCAACCCCTTGAAATATTTATTCTGCCTTTTATTCCTCAGTGCTGTTTAATACCCCAGGCACAACAGTGATCTGGAAGGTTTGTATTCTGTTACAGTCATTGTTTTGGGACAAGCCTGGTATCTGGAAAGCTGACACTGGGCTGGAAATTAACGAGTGTATATTCCCACTGCAACCCACGTGCCAGGTGTATTTACTGAAAAAATCATGAAGTAGGCTCCCCAAAAATGAGGTGATACTTTTTAGACAACTACCTGAGTTTGCTCTTTAGTTCTCCCCTGGCTTCTGAGCTGTGGGATTGCATGTTGGTTGCTTTTGGGGTTCCAAGGCTGATAGATCCTGTCGGTGTGTTCATGCACCTGCTTCCTTTGGCTGTGTTTCAGTGCCCTTTTCCTCTCTCTGTGCTCTCTGGATTGAGCTGTTGTGGAGTTTTCTGAACAAGGTGAGGCTGGAAGGCCGCTGAGAAGTCAGAGTTGGTACACGATGGGCACCACACTTGATCCTGGTCTTTGATGTCGTTGACTTGATCTTCAGCCTTTCACACTTATTTCCGCATAAAAACGTAAAAGAAATTTAAAAATACCCCACACCAGACCCCCACAATTACTGCTTCCATCTGCTGCTCCCATTTCAGAGATGCCAGTTATCCTTCCAGGAGCCACTGAGGAAGATGTGGATTGCCAGGAATGATGGTGAGGTAATTGCTGCATATATAATAGCCCCAGTTTGGAAACCACTGGGATTTTTCAGTGTGCAGAATCTTAACTTTGCCGTTGATTCAGTCAGGAAAAGGCTGCTGGACTTTTCAGGCAAAGCCGATCTGCCAGTCTTTAGGGTGAGGGTATTTTGTGTTTTATTTTGTATAAATTCAGCAGCCTGAATTGAGAACAAACGCCCTGAAGTGTGCAAATGAGCCTGTTGGATAACTGAAATATTGGGGGCCATTTGATTTTGTGAGCTCTTCTTCTGTGAGGAGGCTGAGCTCCAGCCTTTTGCAGGCAGCAGTACTTTGTGGAGAGAGGACACTGATCCTATTTGGCAGGAATAAATGGATGTTTGTGTTATGACGCCTGTTCAAGTACTTTCTCTTCTGTATGTGCAGGATGCTCTGTCCTGAAATCAGATCTCGTCTGTCTGATACATTTTAAGCAGGATGATTCTGACTCTTTCACAACTTTCAAGTGTAAATGTGTTAATGTTTTGCCCAGCACATTATTTCTAACAGGCTGAACTTTCATTGTGTTTTCGCAGTTTGGGTTTAGGTTTAACTCGAGGCTTTTCAGAGCTCTCTAATTCTTCATAATTTTTTGACATCCTGGGAGCCTCACCACTCCCCCCAAGACTGCAAAGGGACAAACACCCAGCCTCCCCTGGCTTTGTTTTTTAAAGATCTTCCTTTCCCTCCCCAACCTCCCAGCTCCCAAATCTGAGCCCCAGGAGGGAAAATCGGAAGTTGCTTCCTCAGACCTGTCAACTCTTGTGCTTTCAGGGTGAGCCTAATGATGTTGAGCCCTATATGATTCTTTCACACTTGTCTACTTCAATCTCACACCGCGAGACAAGCAGTGGCTGTGCAGAGGGAGGGATGAAAGTCCTGCTACGGTGGAAATCTGCAGAACACACGCGCTGGCTGTGAAGGAAATGTGGGATCAGATGCAAATCCTGTGTGTAGCATAGCTGGTTGGGTTGTGTTTTTTTTTTTTTTTTTTCCCCTGCAGTTTAATATGATTTTTGTCTTGCTGCATAAGAAATCAAATCAGGTTTTGGAGGGACACGGGGAGGGATAAAAGTGAAGAATTATGCTGAGTGTTTCCCATCTGCCTGATGGTATGTAGGTGGAAATAAATAGCAGGATTTGACTGTGGAGAGAAGAGGAATAGTGCTGAAATTGAGTACAGAGGTGGCCACAGGCCTAATGTTTCACAGATTGACCCTCTCTGCCTTTTTTAACCAATTATGAGACCACTTGTCCTCAGGACATTCTGTGCCTGGAGGCTCCACGTATAAATACTGGGCTTGCATCAAGAGACTCATACAGTCCTCTGGAACCACTGCATGCAGCCCACCATGTCCCCTGTGATTTTTCTCATTGAAGATGGACAATAAACGCTACCAGGGTAAATTTTGGGAGCAGCTGGTGTGCAGCATTACCAGGCTGCCCAGACTCCGTAGCATGAAGTCATCCCTTTTTTCTCTGTGTTTGCTTTTCAGCTTAATCTCTGAGCAGTTTCCTCTCCTCCTATTTTTCTGGTGAGTCACAGAGGAGCAGAGAAACAGGCTAAACACAGATGGAAATGAAATATCTGGATCCCTGAGCCTGCTGCCTCAGTTTCTCTCCAGAGTGCCCTCTTTGCAGACAGGCCTTGGAAAATCGTGCATAGGTGCCACAAACACCCCAAAATTACATGGAGACAGAGCTTGCTTTGCTGTTAGATTGATTTTGTACACCATGTAGGTCAGATTTATGTTGTGTGTGAGCAGTGGCTGCCTCTTTTCTATTATCCAGTGGTTTTTTTTGCTCCTGGTGGGTATTTACAAGCTCATTTTGTACAGGGCTCTGGTTTTGCTGCGCCAGAACAGTATCTGAAGCCATGTAGACAGTTGCTGAACATCTGTTCCCCTACAAGAGTGTGTAAGACACTGTGGTGGAGATCTCTTCCTTGTGCAGGACTGACAGTGGCTGCTCCAGTAAATGAAATAGGTGGGAAGAAACAGGATGAAAGGGCAGAAAGAAGAGGTGGGGTATTGCACATCTTATTAAATTTTTACTGCTCTATCCATACTTTCTCATTTCAAAATAGTTCTGGGTCTTTTTTACTTACCATTTGTTTCTGGTGGGGTCCTCTGTCCAAACCCAGGACCCTCAAGGCTCTGCAGAATTGCACCAGCACATGCAGCTGCAGCACACCACTACTTGGGCTTTTTTTAGGTTTTTTTGGAGGCTGTTTTGCCAGCAGAGGCTGATGTCTGATCTCTGGGTAGTTAAAGAGCAAATTCAGGCAGCCTGTTGTGGAGAACCTGTGGAAGTGCTGCCTCCAGCCAGGTTCTCAGGGAAAGCTGGACCTTTCCCAGCAGTCACACGGGTGATTTACTGTGTGTTTTTCCCCGTTGCTGTGCAGCAGCCAGAACTGTTGTGTGGAGTTTTGAGCTGTTGGATTTGTGAGTTTCTTCGTGTTTTGCCAGACGACCAGTGTTAAAAGTGACGGTCTGTGGCTGTAGATCCAGAGGTGGTGATAGCAAAAGAGAATTCCAGCGTCAGAAATTGGGCTTTGCAGGAGGCAGATGTACAAAATCAAGGGTGAGGGGATTATGTGGACACTGCAGTGGGGCTCTGTGATGGGTATGATGGTGTTCAGCTTCTTGGCTGAAGTTCCTGAGGGGTCAGGATGCATGGGCAGTGAAGGAGGAGAGAATGTACTCAGGAACAGTGCTAAAGTGCTCTTTGAAGGACATGGACCTGTTGGAGCGAGTCCAGAGGAGACCACAAGGATAATTAGAGGGATAGAGCACCTCTCCTGTGAGGAAAGACTGAGAAATTGGGATTGTTCAACCTGGAGAAAAGAGAAGGCTCTGGGGTGACCTGATTGTGGCCTTCCAGGACCTGGAGGGAGCTGCAAGAAAGATGAACAGGGATAGGACAAGGGGGAATGGCTGTAAAGGAGGACAGGTTTAGGTTAGATGGAAGGAATTCTTGGCTGTGAGGGTGGGCAGGCCCTGGCACAGGTTGCCCAGAGAAGCTGTGGCTGCCCCTGGATCCCTGGAAGTGTCCAAGGCCAGGCTGGACGGGGCTTGGAACAACCTGTGCTGGTGGAAGGTGTCCCTGCCCATGGCAGGGGGTGCAATGAGATGATCTCTAAGATCCCTTCCAACCCAACCATTCTGTGATTCTGTGGTTGTCAGCTGTGGGTGTCTGATGAAGACCATGGGCAGTCTGGGCTGGATGGTGCCAGTGACCCTGCTGAACCTCCTGGCTGGATATCCACTCGCTCTCCTGTCTGAAACCAGGATCAACAAGTCCTCAGACCTTTGCATTCAGTTCTTGGTTCTTGGGCTGTTTTACTGCTCTCCCTGTGCTGTTTCTGGCACAGCTGTGGTCTCAGGGGGGGATGTGGTGATGAGCAGCCTGCTCGGATGGAGTGGGTTGTGCCAGTGTCTGCAGTCGACAGAAGCCCATGGACCAGGTGGCTGTAGATGTGTATGTGATCTGCATCTGGCATCAGTTCTGCTGCCCCTCTGCAGTGACCTGGCTGGGCTGTGTCCCACTGTCTGCAATGACACTGATCCCCTCCAGCTGTATTTCTGCCCAGGGACTGCTCACCCTTACAGGCTTCATCCTTCAAGGCTTCATCCTGCTGCCTTCCTGCAGCAGGCTCTTCAACTGCAACTGGGCTAAACCAAAGATTTACCGGTCTTTTCGAGTCAAAATGCAAATCAGTCGCTCCTTTGGTCTCTGTTTCCTCGTTTCTTCTAGCAGCCCCTCTTTAGGCACTGAAAGCTGCAAGTGTTCTCCATTTCAAAATACTCCTGGACAGTGAGAACCAAAGGAATCACTGCCTCCTCTTGGAGCTGAGAGACCTCCTTAAGAGACACATCAGGCTTGTATTTGTGAAAACAGGGTGGAAGCAGCATGTTGAAAAACGCTTGCATTATTAAATGCTGTCCTGAAGACTTCCCAAAAGCTCCACCCAGGGCAGTTGTCCCCAGGCAGGGCTGTGTCGTTCCCCTGGGGGGTGGTGGGGACACCCCAGAGGTGTTCAGAGATGCCTAATTTAGAGATGTCAGTCCTGGCCTCTCCGTGTGTTAAACCAATATTGTGTTAGCACATACCTACACCAGTGCCTGTGCTTTTAATCAATATGCACTATGCTAAACATCAAATCAAGATAAACCCCCCGGGGACGCTTTCTGGCTGCTCCGAAATCCTGTTCAAGCGCATTCGAGTTATTCATCCCAACATCTGCTTGCTTTTCGTTCCTATCAACAACCATTCAGTGGTAAACTTTTAGGGATAACCTTTGGCAGAGCTTCCCCAAGCACTCAGTGACACAGAGGGAGCACAGGAGCGTGCTGGGATGGCTTTAATACAATCCAGCGACGGCAGGATGCAGCTGCCACCTGCAGCCCAGCCTTTGCAGGGGTGACCCTGACGCTTGGGCCGTGCCTAAAAGGTTCTCTGTGAACCCTAAAAAATGGGTTCACTGATTTTTTATTATTATTATTATTTAATTATTTTTTTTTAATCCTTCGTGTGCAACAGCTTGATTTTAGGGCTGGTGGCACTGGAGGAAGGGACGGTCGGTAAGAGAGGAAGGTGGACGTGGCTGGCGCTGTCAGAGGCTGTGGGGGGGCAATGCCTTGGTGCTGGCATCACTCAGCAGCATCTTTCATGAGGCTCAGCACAGCAGCCATGAGGAAAGAGCTGGCTCTGTCATTCAGATCATCATTTCCTTGTCCTTCTACACCTTCGCTCTCTTGGGTATATATTTGGAGAATTCCTTTGGCAGACTCCCTTGCCTCATTAAAGAGTTATCCCTGTTTGCCCTGGTTAGTCACTGTAAACCAGCTGCTGTGTTTGATTCTAACCTGGTGCTAATCTGCTACTCATTTTAACAATATTAGTCACAACAAATGAATGCTCTTCTTGTCTAAATGGCCCTTCCATCCTGCTGCGCTTTCCTGAAGATTGATTTGTAGCCTTTCGTTTCTGTCCCAGTGCAGCCCTTCCCCAGGATTTGAAGGGACAGGTGGTTGTTGTTGGCATAAATTTGGCAAGTTTCAGTGTGGAGAACAAGGAGATGCAGCAGGGTAGGTGGAAGGGAACACATGGGTTCTTTTTTTAGGTGACCCATTGTTTCCAGTTAGTGCCTTTGCTTTCCGTGAGGGTAGATGTACATTTCAAAACTAAAACAAAAGGAAAGATCTCCAAACAGCAGAGATATTTGGAGTGAAATAACCCCCACACACACACCCCCCTTTATTTTGCTTTGTTAATATATCGTTGGTGGGGTTTTTATTTTTAGCTTTTCTTTAACCAGTGGGTTATATGGTGACAAACTCAGTGCATGGATTGTATCAACTGCTGTAGCAGAAGTCTCTGGTGCTGGAGCAACACTTCCAGTCTTGCACATCACTGGTGAACAAGCCAGAGCAGATTTCCCCTGTTGCATCCTGACCATCTGGATTTAGGTCCTGTTCCTCCTTGGATCCCAGGCTGGGTGTGATAGAATCATCCCCTAGAATGGTTTGGCTTGGAAGGGACCTCAAAGATCATCCAGTTCCACCCCCTTCCACCAGCCCAGGTTGCTCCAAGCCGTGTCCAACCTGGCCTGGGACACTTCCAGGGCTGGGGCAGCCACAGCTTCTCTGGGCAACCTGTGCCAGGGCCTGCCCACCCTCCCAGCCAAAAATTCCTTCCCAATATCCCATCCAACCCTGCCCTCTGGCACTGGGAAGCCATTCCCTGTGTCCTGTCCCTCCATGCCTTGTCCCCAGTCCCTCTCCAGCTCTCCTGGAGCCCCTTTAGGCCCTGCAAGGGGCTCTCAGGTCTCTCTGGATCCTTCTCTTCTCCAGGTGAACCCCCCCAGCTCTCCCAGCCTGGCTCCAGAGCAGAGGGGCTCCAGCCCTGGCAGCATCTCCATGGCCTCCTCTGGACTCATCCAGCAGTTCCATGTCCTTCATAACAATTCCAGCAGCAGCAGGAGGAGCACCTCTGCTTTCAGCTGATGCCCAGGAGCCTTTGGTCTGACGTTTAGGGGAGGGCACAATTTGCCCTGTGTTTCAGTGGTCGTTAATGTTGAAATTAATTCTTATTATGTGTCCTTTGTTCTTGGTCACCATGGTGTGGTTATTATTTTTTTTCCATTGCAAATTAAACACGAGACCTTGTGGTGGGTTGCAGACTCAAGGGATTAATTCTGCAATTTTC
Organism: Empidonax traillii; assembly: GCF_003031625.1. Classification (NCBI taxonomy): domain Eukaryota; kingdom Metazoa; phylum Chordata; class Aves; order Passeriformes; family Tyrannidae; genus Empidonax; species Empidonax traillii. The sequence goes on from NW_020955698.1 coordinate 492,052, forward strand.
AGCCTGATGTTCTTTTGTCCTGGAATGAAAATGGTCGTCTTAGGTAATGGCTATTTTTATACAACCATTTGTTCACTGAGAACTGGGTTGAGACCTCCAGTAGTGTATCATTGAGTGCTAAACAGCCACCGTGCAGTGCAGATCACTTCTGGGCTTGGCTACGCCCTTCTCAGAGATGGAAAAGTGGTTAAAAACACTGCCTCGTGTGGTCTTACTAACCCCACTCAAGGCCCTCTTTTCAGTTCTTTTTTTCTTTTTTTTCTTTTTTTCTTTTTTTGGTGGGACTCAGGAAACCTTCATTTCAGGTGGCAGGTAGAAATACCGACATACAAGTAAGAAACCTTCCGTTGTTTTGCAACGAAAAGTGTGAAACGCTGCTGCAGCATCTTGTGCTTTGCTGGAGGGACTGCGGCGTTTGGGAGCTCGGGGTTGAGGTGATGACAGAAGCTGGGTGGCTTCTCTGTTCCAGCAGCATGTTTCTTCTTGGAGGGCATGGCATCAGCTGTTCAGAGGCAGCCCTGGGAAGGAATCTCAGATAGCTCATGTGTGGGTGTAGGCTTGGACCTCTGAGCCGGTGCCACGGCCGAGGTGACGCGTCCCTGCTCCGCTCCTGGCTGGGGGTGCCTTGTTCCTTACGTCAGCACTGAGCCCTGGGAAAGCCACTTGAGGAATCTGAAGATGCTTCTGCATCTTATTTTCTTGGATGAAGGAAAAAACCTCCAAGAAACACGTGATCCCTGTCTCCTCCCAGCCAGGTGGTTTTGGTCGGGGGGCTGGGGGGGAAGGTGCCAAGGAGAGCTGCCAGGGCTGGCCCTGCTCCTCTGCCAGTGGCCTGGGGGCTCCTGGTGCTCTGGGTGAGGAGTGGATGGGCTTGTGCTTCCTAACAGAAAGAGAAATTGCGCGTTTTGTGAGTGCTGAAGACGCTTCCCGAGTGTTTTTGTGGTTAATCCCCAACCCAGGGTGTTGCCTTTGCCTTAGAGAGAAAAAAAACTGAGGCAGAGACTCACTGAGTGCCAGGGATCCATTTACAGCCCTGATGGTTAACTGTGCAATCAGTTTGGTGGACCAAGCTCCCTCTAAATTATGCTATTAAAAAGCCAGTAGTGAAAATTCTGAGGCAAGCCAAGCTCAAAATGCAGAGTGAAAAGTAGAATTCTGTAAGCTATCAGTATGGTTTTAGTCCCCCATACAGTGGAGATGTATGCAGTTATTTCTTGGGAATTATTTAATGCTAAATACATGCTATTGTTGCTTTTTCAAGGCTTGTTTTGGTTTGAGGTTTGTTTTTTTTTAATAACCTTAGCAAACAGCTTGGACATTGCCCTGGTGCTGAATTGGCTCATGGATCACTGTGCTGGGAAGTTTGTATTAATCAGCACTCCGCAGTCAGTGTATTGTTGCTTCATTAACCTACTTGTTTTTAAGTATCTGTAAATCACAAAGAGGGGAAGTCCTGCTGCTTGCTGAGAAAGCAGCCCTGTTTGCAGCATCTCTCCTCTCTGAAGCACATTTCTGGTTCACACTTGGGGTTTGGTTGTTTTGGTTTTTTTTCTATTTTTCTTACCTGTGAAATTTGTGGTATAGCCTAGAAGGACGTTTCAGATGTGTATATCCAAAATTGCAAGTGCTGTTGCTTTTAACATCCAAGCTCCCTGGGGATATTTGGTTCTGGAATACATCTATTCTCCAAGTGTTATTTCACTGCTCACAATGTCACAGCTAAGGTCTTGTTGTTCAGTGGGTACATTTTATTTGTCAAGATGCTGTATCTTCCTAAAGAGGCAGGAAACTGCAATAAAAAATGATTTATTTTCTTTTTTTAAGTGAATCATTACGGGAGTTGTTAAAGGACACTCATAAATGTTGTTATTAGAGAGCTGGGTGCGGGGTCTAGAGGAGGTTGGTGTCAGGTTGTACAGTCTAACGGTGATTATGTGTTAATATTTCTCTGGCTAACAGTGATGCTGTTCCGTGGCCATGTCCTGTGCTTCTGAAGATGACTTTGAGGGGATGGGAAGAAATAGGAAAAGGGTTGTTCTTGCTGTTGATACTGAACTTTGTATATTGGTGACTGCAAATGAGTGAAATCCTTTACTGGTGGAATGGACCCAAAACTCAGTGTTACCATCTTAGCTTTTAATCATTGAATCCCAGAATGGTTTGGTCTGAAAGGGAACTTAAGGATCATCCAGTGCCACCCCCTGCCATGGGCAGGGACCTCCCACTAGTCCAGGTTGGTCCAAGCCCCATCCAGCCTGGCCTTGGACACTCCAGGGATCCAGGGGCAACCTGTGCCAGGACCTCCCCACCCTCCCAGGGAAGAATTCCTTCCCAATATCCCATCTAACCCTGCCCTCTGGCAGTTTGAATCCATTCCCCCTTGTCCTTTCTCTCAAGACCTTTATCCCAAATCCCTCTCCACCTCTCTTTGGAGGTCTCCCTGGATCCTTCTCTTCTCCAGGTGAACCCCCCCCAGCTCTCCCAGCCTGGCTCCAGAGCAGGGGGGCTCCATCTTACCCTTAACTGGTGACATCTGAGCATCTGCTTGGCCCATCAGTGTGGCCAGGACCAGGGGTGGCAGCTGGTGCCGCTTGCACGGCCCGTGTTACCCACCCAGATTTGGAGTGTGAAGGGCAAACAACTGAGGGGCTGCTTCTGATTTTTCCGCCGTTTATTTCTTGGAATTGCGATGTCAAGATATAACAAGGAGCAGAAGGTGTTTTCTGATCCTCTATCAAGTATTCCGTGGTGTCTCTTTTGTTGTTGTTGTTGTTGTTGTCAGTGCCAGGGCTGTTGAAAACTCTGTTGTTTGAACTTTGGAACTCAGAGTTAGGGCAAAAGGCACCTCCGTGCGGTCGAGCCCCAAACGTGACTCATGTTGGTAAATTGGAATCGCAGGCACTGAGGGAGCGACTTGCTTTCCTTCGCCACCCAGTCTATTATGCAACAGGAGCTGACAAGTACATTTCTGAGCATTTTCACTGACTCCACATAAGCATCAGTTCTGAAATTTGGAGAGCTTTCTAATTGAGTGATACTCTCTAGGAGAATCAAATACATATTAACAAAATTTTTTAAACATAACAGCGAATAATTGAGCTTCAGTAATATCTGATTACGTTTGATGCGTTTCAAAAATCCATTTATTTTCTTACCGATTTCAATTGCAATTGCATCCCTGTATTTGTATTTTTGTGCCTTGTGGAAAGTACCACTTGCAGTATTGGCACTGCAGTGCCTGACTGCTGCATGAAGGACTTAATTCAGAGTAAATCCGGGTGGTTTCGGTAAGTGCTGGCAAAGGATAATCATCATTTTTGTTGCCGTTTACCAGCCTGTCCTACCTGTTGAGAAATGGAACATAACCTGTAAACACACACTTTAGGCTTTAAAGTTCTCTTCCCCAAACTCCTAAAGCATGTGAAACTTCCCCTAGGTTAATATTTAGACCAAATTTATTAAACGAGTGTGATTGTTCTAGCATGAAATCTTTTAAATCAATTTATCAATCTCTTGCCTCATGCCGCTAAGAGAGACAAAAGCGAATCTGTCTCTCGTATTTAGATCTATTTTCCAGCAATATTTTTCCATTTGTGTGGATATAAACGCTGGTCTGACTTCAGCACCATTTTTAGATGTTCTGCAACGCCGCACACAAAATACGAGCTGTCCCTTTTTTAGGAATAGCGCTCAAAACACCCCCTGCTCGTCACCCGTTTGTACAGCTGGGCAGGATGGACGCGCCCAAAGCCTTGGGCTTGGCCTGGCTGAGCAGAAGCTGCGGAGTCCTGGCAGTGCCCACGGGTTCCATGGGCTCAGAGAGGAGCACAAGTGCTGGATGAGCATCCAGGAGATGGATCTGGCTCCCTGGAGGTTGATGCTGGTGTTGTGAGCGTAGACTGGGCTGTTCTTGCCTGCCAGTGTTACTGTGGTAGGCGTGGAGCTGCTAACACCCGTGGCTGGACACGGTGGGAAACCCAGCCCAGGCTTGTATCCTCCTCTGCTCGGGTGCCCCTCTCTGCTCAGGCGTCTCCTTGCCCTGTTTTCCCAGGTTTTTACCTCCTCAGGTGAGGTCTCATCCCTGCTGGGAAACCCTTGCACACATGGTCTTCCCCACCCGTGAGCTGCAGGGAGAGGTGCTTTGGAAACATGAATGGAGGCATTTTCTGAGTTCCTGGGTGTGTTTTGTGTTTGCTTAGATGAGAATCGAGGGGAGCTTCATTTATGCTTTTTTAAAGGGAAGAATGACCCCAGTGCAGGAGCCTGTTCTGGCTCAATGGCCCCACTTTCCACGTGCCCTGGGTCAGTCCACGTGTTGCTGAGCCCCAAGGAAGTTGTTTTGATGTGGTTGATTCATAAAATATTCATTAACTTGTGGCTAATACCAGAATTCCAAACAGACATGACGATTTATACATTGCCTTTTGTTGTCGCTACTTAAAAATAAACAAGCAGCACCCCCTGCACCCCAAACCCTGTGGAACTGGGGACAAAAATGCATTTAACATTAGCTTGAACTGGGTGCCTGGAGATGCTGTGACTCCTGCTCCGCTGCACCAGCCCTTCTGAGGCTCTGAGACCGTTCCCTTGCCCTGGGAATGTGCTGGGAGCTCTGAGCCACCGGGGCTGCTTTTGCTAGTTCAGCTCTCAGAGGGCACAGGCTCTGATTTGTCAAAAAAGGGGACAGCTCGTCATTAGCCAGTTTGGTCACACGGCGAATGATGTTTGATCAAGTGAAACCCAAGGAAGAAACGCGTCGTAAAGCGCTTTTTTTTGTTAATGCAAAACATCGAGGTGGCTCCTGGAATCTAATGCAAACATCTAATAGCTCCTATTTTATCCCCATCTCCTGAAATGTGCTAAGCTTAAGTGGAAGCAGCTGCCTCCTGCACAGAGAAAAGGAGGCAGACCCTCCTCTCAGCCTCTTCCCCCCCCCAGCCCCTGCCTTCAATTAGCTGCTGGTTTGCCTGCGAGTGCTGCAATGTGACCACTCCTACTGTCAGAGCCAGGAGGAAAAATGCAGCACAGTAATGAATTTGTAACTAGAGAGTGGGGCTAACGAGTGTCCTCAGCTCAGGAATGCAGTGGGGATATATTAAGCCAGGTGTATGGGGGGGAGGGAAAAAAAAAAACCCACCATCTCCAGGCTGGATTTTATAATTAGGGCACATGGTGTAACTCTTTTGTTTTGCAGAAGCCAGATTTATTAATTGATGTAGAAGGTTGCTGTGTGCTATTCATTGTTTGATTAAAATGCCTGTATAAATAATTAGGCCTCTTCTGTTTGTTTTATTTTTGCACCCAATTTACATTTTCCTACAGAATAAAAATGAATTAGCGAACGCGTTTATTTTCCAAATATTTTAACCCGTAGCTGCTCTGCCCCGGTCACCAGCACTGCAGTAATGAGGTGACCTTTGTGCCACGCTGGTTCAGACCTCAGGAACTCTGTTCTCTTTGGAGAAGCAGTGGTGGTCCTCCCTCCTTTGTGTGTGTCCTGCGGGGGGCTGCGGGCTCGGAATCCCTCTGGAAAACAAAAATAAACGCGGATATTCAGTCACCGCTGGAAGCATCAGGTCAGCGCTGTGTCTGGTGGTATTTTGCTGAAGAATGGAGGCTTCAGGCAGACTGAATTTGTGCCTGTCTCCTCCCAGGGCTGTGGAAGTGGCTGAAAATGCTGCTGTTTGTGCAGCAGCTGGAGAAGCCGCTGCACATCTGGAGCCGGGGTTGTGAAGCGCCTTTTGGAAGGGCCGGGAATTGTGTTATTGTTATCAGGGACGGCCTTTCTGTGGTAATACGTGAAAAATCTGCCTGTCTGCAGTACCTGTGAGCAGTCTGCACGTCAGTAGGAAATCTTTGTCCTGGGATGAAATTGCTTTGAGCTGTGAACTGCTCCTGGTAATTTCTGTGCATCGTTTGTTTTTTTTTTTCCTCGAGAAAACTGTTGAGGGGCAACGCCAGGCTTGGTCATTGTGATTCCCTCATTGCTCCCTGGACCGTGGTGGGCAGCTGTGGTCCCCCCCTGCCCTTCTGGAGCCCAGCCAAGCCAGGGGCTTTGTGGAGATGGCTCTCGTGAGGCACTTTCACGGATGTGAGGGTGCTCTCCTCTTGGCAGCATTTGCAGTGTCCGGAGAAGGGGCATGGCGATGCCTATGGACACCTTAAAAATGTCCATAGCAACCTAAGGTTTGAAATCAACAGCCTAAACCTTGATCTCCTGTATTTAATGCCTGTTTGTAAAGACAAAAATAAGTAGATTGGTGTAGACCCTTGGTTCATGAAGAGTGCCTGACGTGATTGTGCGTGGCCGAGCCATCACACCCTAAACGATCCCTGCACAAAGAGCCGTTCAGGTAGAAAATGAGGAGAGCTTGTTGTTTCACCCACTTTTCCACCCCTTCCATCTCTCCCTGCTCCGCAGGTCGCGTGACCTGTCCTGTGGTTTAGGAAGAGGGTCAAAGCAGCTTTGCTTTGGCAGGACGTGGGAGATCCTTCCCCTGGCAGGGTTCAGCCAGGAGCATGTGCTTCCTGAAGCTTTTTCAGGTGTGGATCGATGGGTGAGCACAGTTTAACAGCAGCTGCAACAACAACAAGAGAGAGAGAGCGAGCTCCATGCGGCTGGTCCCCGGGGAGGAGTGGGGAATTGTCGCTGTAATAAGAGAGACTCAGTCAGGAGTGAGTCTCTCTCCCCAGGAAAGGAAGAGGCAGGGACTGTCTGGCTCAGGTGCAGTTATAAAGTGCTGCTCTTCACCCCGCAGTTCTCCAGCCAGGCTTTGGTGCATTCCCCCATTGTTCCTTCCTTCCCACTTTGCTGGGAATGGTGGTTGCCTCCGTGCAAAGAAAATAACGGAGCCAGAGGCTCCTGCCGGGAGGTCTGCAGTGCTGGTGACACTGATGTGACACTAATGTGAGTCACTTTGCAGTCACACTGCTTGGATTTACCCCACTGTTCTGGGCCCTGCCTGTGCAGGGGGAGCAGGTTGATCTGGGGCTGGAGCTCAGTACAGCACCTCAGCTTTCCTCATTCTTCTCATCATCTGCCTCCATACACCCACCCTTCTTGGAACCCCAGAATGGTTTGGGTTGGAAGGGACCTTAAAGCCCACCCTGTTCCACCCCCCTGCCATGGGCAGGGACACCTTCCACCAGCCCAGGTTGTTCCAAGCCCCATCCAACCTGGCCTGGGACACTTCCAGGGATTCAGGGGCAGCCACAGCTTCTCTGGGCAACCTGTGCCAGGGCCTGCCCACCCTCACAGGGAAGAATTCCTTCCCAAAATCCCATCTAACCGTGCCCTCTGGCAGTGGGAAGCCATTCCCCTTGTTCTGTCACTGTCTCCTCTGGTTTGTTTTGTTCTCTGTGTGGTGGGACACTGCCTGATGTGAGTGCATCTGGCAGCCCTGCTGCACCTGGGAGAGGTGATAAATCCCTGCTTCTGCCAGTGAGGGTGGATTCCAACCAAACAATCCAGCTTTTTGCCTTTAGGTGAGGTTTGCTGCTCCTGCTGGTGTGCTTGCCCATGCTGTAGGGCTGTAGTATGCACAAAGCCCTGCAGAAACGCACTTGTGGAGTGTTGGCTGAGCTTTGCACCTCTCTCCTCTGCTCTAGGAGATACCACAGTATTTTCTCCTTTCCTTGTTGCTCAAAAATTGCGTGTCTTTGCTTAAATTTGCTCACTGAATATGAGAAGTCCTTGGGGGAGTGTGTTAGTGGGGGGTCAGAGTCTGAGCTGTGGAGATTGAGTGAGGCTCTGGGATCACTGGGCTCAGGCTGCACTTGGGAGCCAGGGTTAGGAACTGGCTTCACCCTGCTGGGAGAGACTGGCAAAGTTCAAACACATGTAACTACTGTTTAATTTTGTGGGGGTTTAGTTTGCAGTATTATTCTAGTAAAGTTATGACTCGAAACAAAGATACTATTTTTTTTTTTCCCCTCCAGCCTAAATACTGCGTCCTCTATTTATTCCTTTTGCCTTCCCTGCCAAACACAGAGCAGTCAATGGGTGGAATTTTTTGCAAGAAATTCAGACTTTTTCAATTTTAAAAAAAAAGTTGAGAACGCGGCATAGAGACTGTGCATGTGCCAGTGAGCAAGTTGTAATGCACACAGCCAAATCCCAACGAGCCCACCCGCGCCTTTTCCTGTCGTCTACGTAAAACCAGCTGGGGGGACTCAGCCCAGCAGAACATCTCTAGCAAAGGAGAGCAAAAGTGCTTGGGATTTTGTATGATGGGAGGTGCAGGGTCGTCGTTTCAGGGGGGCTGGAAGGACTGGTTGCTCGAATATCTGTGTCTGAGTCCTGACTGTGCCATTCTGCACTGTTTGGTGAATGACTGAATGCCCATCCACGCAAGGAAAGCGGGTTGAACTCATCTGATTTGGGGGTCGAAGGTTTAAAATAATGTGCTTTAACATAGAATCATGGAATCATTTAGTTTGGAAAAGGTCTTTAAGATCATCAAGTCCAACAATTCCTTTGGTGCTGCCAATGTCCCCAGGTGCCATATCTGTGTGGCTTTTAAATCTGTCCAGGGGTGGTGACTCCTCCTCTGTCATAGGCAGCGGTTCTAGCACTGGACAACCCTTTCAGTGAAGAAATTTTCCCTAATATCCAACCTAAACCTCCCCTGGCCATTCCCTCTCCTCCTGTCCCTGTTCCCTGGGAGCAGAGCCTGAACCCCCCCCCAGCTCCCCCCTCCTGGCAGGGATTGCAGAGCCAGAAGGTCCCCCCTGAGCCTCCTTTTCTCCAGGCTGAGCCCCCCCAGCTCCCTCAGCCCCTCCTGCTGCTCCAGCCCCTTCCCAGCTCCGTTCCCTTCCCTGCACACACTCCAGCCCCTCAGTGTCCTTCTTGGAGTGAGGGGCCCAGAGCTGCCCCACATTCGAGGTGCCCCAGCAGTGCCAGCACAGGGGAGATGCTGCTGCTGAAAAGTTGTTACAAGTATGGTCCATGTTCATTTTTCTAAATATGCGTATTTTGCATAAAACTGCATAGGAACAGTTTTGCTATTTTAAAAAAAAACTTCTCAAATTTATAACTTTGATGGCAAAAACTTTCTTGTTTAGGCTCTGGCTGAGAGAGGGAGAGGAAACCAGCTGGAAAGTCTGAGTCAAATAGTGTTGCAAGTTGAAAGCAAGGAAATGCATCTGTTTGAAAGAAAAATTGTATTATTTTTACAGTGTTTTTAAGAAGTCCAGAGTATAAAACTTGAAAGTGTTGAAATCATTATTTTCACTTTCAGTTTAGTTTGGGCTGGAAGCAATGAACAATTTGCTGTATTGCAGTGATATGGCTGTAGGTTTCAGGCCACTGGAACATGTAAGGTATTCCCCCTGTTTTAGACCAAATTACACTTTTCCTGTCTTTATATCTGAAAATGTTGTGATTTGGTGTTGCAGAAAAATAAGATGCTGGAGGCTGTGCTGTGTTGGAGTAGGGCATGGGTGCTTTTAATCTCAGTGTAGTCGGGCTGTTTGTTTTAACAGATAAACAACATCCTTTTAAGGCAGTTTGAAATGACTGAGTGTACCTTGTGTGTCATTGCCCTCGTCACATCCACGTGCCTGTGTTGTCCCTGTAAAGGACCAGCAGGGATTGAGTTGCTGCCTGATGCTTCCTGCAGTCTGTGCTGCTGGGGTGGGTGCCCACAATATTCCCTGGGGAGTCCTAGGATAACGCAGACAGTTGAAGAGTAAGTCCAGGGAACTGAAGAAGGTGTTTCAGTCTTGTTCTGTGTCGCTTTCAGGAGCTTCTGAGGTGCCACCATGTAGGGCTTTTCTTTCCCTGCTCCCTGATCCGATCTGTTCCTACTGGGGAGGCTGAACCCCGGGAAATTCCCACCCAGAGCATCCCTGCACAGCCTGGAGCCATCCCTGGCACACTCAGAACACGGCTAATGGACAGCACAGCTCCGGGCTCAGCGGGAAACTGGAGGGGGAAGGAGTTGGAGTTGGTTGGAAAGATGCTTGTTAATTTTATTCCTTGTCATTTCAGACACGGCTCCGTGCTAGTCCTTATGATCTTTAGCCATGCATTAATCTCAGTGCTGCTGAGTTTCACACCACTGCTCTTCCACCATTATAGTGCAAGGTTTCTGTGCATTCCAATTGGAAATAAATTTCTTTATTACACGTTCTTTGGCCTTGGCATGTTTGTAACCCTGGCGATTGTTAGAGGGGAAAAAGGAGGACTTCTGGGAATAATTGCCTTGTTTGTTCTTTATCTCTGAAGCATTGATACCTGCAGTTCTGGGCTGAGATAATTAAATCTTAGGATCACAAGCACACTGAGAGAATCTCTCTGTTTCTGCAGGCAACGTTTTATTTTTTTTCTGTAGGTATAAAAGTGCAGTTTCCATTTGCAAACTGCTCGGTGACTTTTGGAAACCAGTCGTCCTGGATGTCCAGCTGGAACTGCTTTGCTTTGAATTGGAAGTCTGTGCAATAGATGCTCAAGTCACCTTAAAAATGATCATATGAAAACATGTGCAGGAGAGAGGAGTCAGGAATCAGGTGGTGTTTCTTCGTATCCATAGTGAAAACAATTTTAGAAACCACTCCTCTCATAAATACTGCATTTTTGGGATAGCTCTTCTTGTATTCTCTATTGCCAAGTGCATTGGCATGAAAGCAGCTTTCCTCAAAAATTAATCCATGCCTGCTGTCTTTTCCCGATGGGGTGACAAGCGCTGCTGTAAGCGGAGCTGGTGAAGCTCCAGGAGAAATTTAGGGCAAAAAAATTTATTAAGAACTCAAAAAAAACAAAATGTTCAGATATTTTGAACAAAATAAATTCAGTTGAAACGGCCTCTTCCCGTGGCAGCTTGCGTTACGTGGGGTGTGAGTGGCTGCACAGCCACAGCCTGGATTTCATGTTCCTCCTTCCACATCCCAGATCGCTCCATCTGCAGAGCATCCCTGCACAGCTCAGCTCTGGCTTGGGCCTGGCACTGGCACAGGCTGCCCAGAGAAGCTGTGGCTGCCCCTGGATCCCTGGAAGTGTCCCAAGCCAGGCTGGACGGGGCTTGGAGCAACCTGGGAGAGTGGAAGGTGTCCCTGCCCATGGCAGAGGTAGGATGAGATTAACTTTAAGGTCCCTTCCAACCCGAACCGTTCCATGATCCTTTTCTGTGGCTTTGCTGGTGATCTGATGAGTAGGAGAGCGAAGCTGCTCACTGGAGTCACCTTCCTCCTCTGTGAATTTGCACAAAGGTGTTTTGGTTTTTTTTAAACATTGCCCCAGTGTAGGAGTAGGTTTACACAGGAGCCAGTACAATTTTTTTTTTTTTTTAAATGTGTTTTCTCTGCTCTCTCCTTTCCCTAAGGACACAGTAGGATACTCTTTCAGTGTAATCAAAGTCGTTTCAACACCTTGTTTTCTAGCACCTACAATTTATACAGCAAAACTTGGTTGTGCTGTGCAGAATATCTGGAAAAATAAAATAAAAGCAGCAAGAGCCTTGTTAGCAGCCTTGCTGGGGCAGACTTGTTGTACTTGTCAGGATGTTGGCTGTGTTCACATGGAGGCACGAGCCTGTCTGGGGGTGAGAAGCAGCCTTGGGCGACAGGCCAGTGGTGGTGGTGTCATCCACAGCCTGACTGTGGAAGCAGGTACTCTGTGGGTACCCAGATCCAGCCACAGAAACCCCCTGCAAAATCCTCCTTCGCACAGGTGGAGGGGCTTGTAGCACCCTGCAATAACTCTGGCAAGAAGCACCTGTACCATGTGTAACAGAGCCTTTTCCAGCTCAGGAACATCTCTGTGGGACCTGTTTGACAGCAGGTGAAGCTTTAGGCAGTTGGGTGGCCAGAGAGGCCGTAGGACCTTCTGATGTGGCTGTGTCTGGATGTGGCTGTGGAGATCTTCTGGAGGACTGACAGTGGACACAGCCCCAGAGTGTGCTGAGGGCTCAGTCTGTGAGCTGGCCATGGGCGAACAGGAGAGAGTAACTGTGGGTTCACTTCACCCTTCAACTTCCTCCTGGGTGCAGCACGGGAGAAGATTGGAGCCTTTGAAGAGAGTCTGGTTTGGCACGCCCGTGGTGAGGCACAGTCCTTGCAGAAAAGAGGGAGCAGGATCTGTGTGCTTGCTTGTCCTGCTGAAATCCCCGTCTGGTGCAGATCCTGCTTTGCGAGCCCAGAGGTCTGAAGGTGCTGGCTGAAGCTTCTTCTAGATTAGCCCAGCTGAGAGAACCTGTCTCAACTTCAGGGCTGGAGGGAACGTCAGAACTGCAGATCCTGCGCTGTGTTGGCTGCAGATGGATGCAGTTTAACCAGGCTTATCTAACCCACCAAACCCCTGAGGCTCAGGACGGCAGCCACTTAAGCATGCTCATCTCACCTTCCTGACAAAGATAATGCAAAGATCTGTTCTCACTTCAGCAGGAATGTGCCCTCCAAAGGCTCCCTGAGTTTTCCTGCCAACCACAGCCCTTGGTTCTTGCTGGCCCTGTCTTTAGGTTGGGTGATGCTTTAGTAGAATGTCCGTGTTTTCAGCATAGATTAGCCCACATTGTCATAACACAGCTACCAAAATCCTCTTCTTTTTCAGGACTGTTTTCTCTGTTGCCCTGTTCTCACTCCTGTGCTGTTCTTTGCAGGCTGGGTCGTGGGGCAGTCCTGCACAGGGATGGTGCAGGGAGCAGCCTGGTGGGGTGTTCAGTTGATCATTCTGTGTGGGGGACTAAATGCTTTCCTCTGGGAAGCTTTCACAGCTTTGCATCCGTGCTGATTGACATATCTGTGTCTGTGTTATTGCAGCGTCTGGGACATGCTTTCCAGAGGAGAACACTGTTCCCCTTAAATGTGAAGGTGTGAAACAAGCTGCTTGGCTCAGGCTCGCTGTAAATCCTGCCTCAGCAAGCAACAAACATTGACATTTTCACGTGGTAGAATCTTGCCAGCTCTCCCTGTAGTGTTTTGGGAAGGGCAGAATTGATGAAGAAGTTCATGTCCTTATTGTGAGCTACCAGAGGGACTGCAGACACAGGACTGTGGCAGGGCTGCGAGGCTGGGAGAATCCTGTAGATAAAAAGACAGTTCCATGAAAAACTGCAAAGGGTCCTAAATGTATTTGCTGCTGCTCCTCTGCCTGAGTAAATAGGATATCAGGAGCTGGAGACGCGCACTGCCAGGTTTTCAGTGGGATCCGAGAAGGGTGCCTTGGTTTGCTGAGGGATGTTCAAACCTCCCTTTGTCATGGTAATGAGGCAATGCCTGGGCAGCACACCCTGCCAATCTCTGCAGAGGTTCCTCTTGTTCTCCTTCAGAATGTCTGGAGAAAAAGGGAGACACCCCGGGCACTGAGTGTGCAGCAACCCAGGCTGAAACACATCAATGAGCTGTAAACACAGCCCTGTGCAGGCACCAGGAGAGAGCCATTACATGACCTGTCTTGCAGATTTTTCTTCTTTCACAGTTTAACCTTTTGTTGAAGTTCCCGAGAATACAAAAAAGGGGAAATAGGAACTCAGAGGTGTTTTATGGCTCCATGTCTGTCTGAGGTTCCTAGTTCTCACGTTTGCAGGTTGGATGAGGAGCTGGTGTCTGTCATCCTCTAGGGAGAAGAAGCACATCTCGTGTTCTCAGTGCTCTTGACTGCAGAAACACATGCCAAGGACAGCCTGGCAGCGCAGTTTGGTGATGGGAGGGTATTGCCTGGATGAGACTTGTTGGTGGAGCAGAGAGGGGAGGATGGTGTGGGTCTTCCTATCAAGTTGTGTATTTCATTTCTCTTTTGGTTTGTTGTTTTTTTTTTTTTTTTTTTCCCCCGCTCACCGCTCTGAAAGACTCTTCCTTAAAGAAAATTTTATGCTTTAGTCCTTCAGCTAACAACCTGCTGGATGGGGCACAGCTACCAAGTGTCCATCTGACTTTACTGACAGGAGTCATTAAAAGATGCTGTAGGCTTGCATCTGGCCTAATGCAATTTTTTAATTATCTTCTTTCAATATAAGGTTGATTTCAATTAGTTGGTCCACTGTGTGGTCAGCAGAAGAGGAGGAATATGTTGGTATTGAACATGTTGTGATACAAAGGCTTAATCTGACCTGACAGGATCTCCTTGGGCAAAGTCTGATGGACTTGGAGAGAGACGGTGTTTGTTTGGGAAATGTTTGTGGCACCGGCAGGGGCGGGTGTTAGAGCAGCTTAGGTTGTTTAAAGCAGGTCTAACACATTTTTACCCCCATTTTGTCTGTCTTTGCAGTGTAAAGGAATGAGTCCTTCAGTTTTCAACTGGTTTGGAGGAGCAATGCAAATGCACCTTTTCTTTATTTTGCTGTGTTGGTCCAGATCCTTAAATAAGGTACTTAAGTGAAAATCTACAGCTGGATTTTACATCAGTACCTAACATAAGAGGAGGAGCAGTTGTCAGAGATCAGCAGTGCAAGTTCCCAACCCCAGTGCCTGGGGTGCAGTTATCCAAGCTGTACAGTTACTCAGATTTGTCCAGTCTGGTTCTCCTGCATCCCTCGAGACTGACTAATAGGGCAACAAGATTTTCATCTTAAGTTTTCCTCTTTTTATAATTTGATTCCATTTTTCCTCCTAATAGCCCCCCATGCTGGTTTTTCTGCTTGATGTTTACACCTTTCAAACTCATATCGATGCACATCTTGTCTGGCTGAGCTGGGCTTGCTCAGAGCTGGACGTATTCAAATCTTTTGATCTGCCCGTAGAAATCTTTCCCTTCAAAACCCTTAAAACATTTTTTTGTTGTTGTTTTCTTTGTACTCTGCTCGATTTGTCAATGTCTTTCTGGTAATGAGGTGTCCAGAAGTGAATACATTATTCCATTTATGGATTAATTACATCTGGAGAGAGAGGAGACAGGAACATCCTGCTTTGTGATACATGTTTCTGCGTGTCCTGTCCCTGAAACCAAACTGTCCTTTTGGCTGCCACATCCTTCTGCAATGTCATCTCCAGCTGCTTGCCCTGTGCCTTTCCAGGTCCCTGTTTGGGTGTGTGCATTCCCCACAGCTCCTTCTGGGAGCGTGGCTGTGCTTTGGTGATCGATCGCTTCAGCATCGGTTTGATTTTTTTTCCAAATGGGAAAATCTTCCTCCGATTTTTGACATCTCCTTTCAGATCTGGCAGGTTTGGGAGGGCCTCCTGCAGAGGACAGGGAAATTTCTGCTTTGAATGCTGCTGACAGGGTGATCCTGAGCGGAGTGAGGCACCTTCCCGAATTGATGATGTCCCAGTCCATCAAAGCCAAACTTCCTTTCTATGTGTTGATTTTTCCTATCAGGTCCTGCAAAGCATTTCACTACACAGTAGGTGAAACTTAATAAAGTGTATTCTTTCCTCTCCCACACCACTAACAAAGCTGTTAAAATGAAATCAAACACAGATCCACATGATTCTTTGGTTATTTCTCCCAACTCCTTTGTTTCCAGTTGGCCTTGCAGGTGCTAAATCCTAATCCCTTCTAAAGTTGGGAGAATTGAGGCTGCTCAGATTTTTGCAGGATTATTGCTTTTAATTTTAGGCTTGACTCTGGAAAATGCTCCTTTAATCCACGTGGCATTCCCTTTCTTCTTCTCCCTAAATAAATAGTTTGTGCTAACAAACTGACTGTGCCTAACAAGGCGTTCTCTGCAAGGCTCTACTTGCAGCTTGCTGAGCTGCTCTCTGCAAAAGACACTTTTTCCCCGAGTGTTTTTTCCCATTCTTTTGCTAGGAATAGAACTTAATTGCATCCATCCATTTAAGTGATTTCCAGAATTAGGTATTAGGCTTATGTTTTGAAGGAATTTGCTAAATTTCCCTTTTAAAAAAATAATGCTTCACAAATAACAACCCTTGATTTCGTTGGTTAATTGCACAGATTGAGTGATTTGGCACTTGTCTGCATTTTCCAGATACTCCCTTTCTCCCTCCTTCAGTGGAAGCTATTTTTATAAACTCGCCATCACTCTGATAGCACAGGCATCTTTTCTTAATTTACTTTTGAAGACAAATTTAATAAAGGAATTCCCCTTCTTAGCCATATTGGAATCATTCTTTTTATCTTTTATTAATTCCCCTACTTCTTCTTAACCAGGTTTTTGTTTGTGTGTTTATAAATAAGTCCTCCCTCATTCCTTAATCCTTTTGTCCAGCCTTAATTCGGACTCTATTTTATTGTTACCATTTAATTCAGTCTGGGGGAATTGAATGTGGTGCTTGCTTTTTCTCATCCTTGTGCACAGTAGTATTTTCCTTATTACTCAGCTCTTAGGAAGCCAATGAATGCTTAAATGCTGTGGGGTCCAGGGGAGGCTCTGCATACAAGGTTTTGGTTTGGTTTTTTTTTGTTTCAGGTTCTGATTTAAGCAATGTTATATTAATCATGGTATTCTAAATTTGCCAACTGGCCCATTTTCAGCACAGGTGGAATTTATTGTCTCCCTTTCATTGTTCTTATGGATGCTGGAGGTGCCTCATCTGGAAGGACACTGAGAAACAGAGCTGGAGTTTCCTCCATGGCTTTACAGTACAAAGGAAGCAAATAGCCTGACTTACCTGAATTGACATTGTTTGCGCTCGCTGGTCCCAAATTTTAGTAAGCCTGTGATGAAAACTTAAGATCCAATTGATCTCTCCAACAGCTGTAATGCCAAATTGCATCATAGATAAATTCAGCCTAACGTGGAACTCCTCTCAGTCACTTAAAATCCTCTGCAATGGGTTGGGCTGGGAAGTTTTTTTTTTTTTATTTCTCATTATTTTTCAATCTACCTTTGGATTTGCAGCCAAAGGCTACGGCCTCTTGCAGTTGATTTTTCAGTGCTGATAACTCAACACAATAATTTAGTCAACCTGATCTTCCCTGTTGAATTTCAGCTTATTGGCATTATAATTAATTTTGACATGTAACACCACCCCTCCAACTTTCACTCCCAAATCTATTAATGCGTAATGATGAAAAGTATGTGCGATGCATAATATTGTTTGGGAGTTATGGATCTTCCATCCTTCTTGTCGGAGAGGAAAAGAGCATTAATGCATTAATTCCTGCTGGCTGTAGCTTGCTGACGACTGGAAATGATGTGAGGTTTCTTAGTTTGTGGTGACAACTTCTCTCAGTCTAAATCAGGAAGGCAGTGATGAATTTTATTAAAACCTCACACAATTGGGGAATGGTTTGGGTTGGAAGGGTCCTTAAAACTCCATCTCATTCCAAACCCCTGCCGTGGGCAGGGACACTTTCCACTGTCCCAGGTTGCTCCAAGGCCCATCCAACCTGGCCTTGGACACTTCCAGGGCCGGGGCAGCCACAGCTTCTCTGGGCAACCTGTGCCAACTTGAGCTCAAGTATTTCAGTTTAGAGTCTTTCCATTGTACTTTTGAATGTGCTATAAGTAATAAATTATAATACTGTAAAATATTAAAATAATTATAAAATACTGGACTGCATGACATCACATCCAGCCTCGCTGCTTCCTAATGTTTACAGGACTGCAGTTTCTTCTGCTTAGTTCTCATCAATTTACACATTTTGATGATGGCCATTGGTCACAAAAAAACCAATCCCCCCCCAAAAAAAACACCTTCTCCAGTTGTTGCAGAGGCCGTGAGCAATTCCATCACCAACATGTGGTTAGATTTCATTTTCCTGCTGTACTTAGTGCAACTCTGGAGTGAATGCCCAGGAGGAATTAAGCTATAAAGACGCTGGTGGAGGAAGTATGTTAAAAGCAATTAGCAGAAATTTAACAAAGTAGATGAAAATCAAATCTCGGCGCGCTCGGAATTTCCGACCCGGCGCTCCACGGTCCCGCTGGTGGCGTTTCCAGGGGGGAATGTGGTGCTGGGGAAGGGGGAGCTGTGCTGCCAACAGCTCACAGGGCATCACCCTCGCTCCTGATTGCTGGGAGCAGGCAGGGAAAGCTGGAGAGAGACTTTGGACAAGGCCATGGAGGGACAGGACAAGGGGAATGGCTTCCCACTGCCAGAGGGCACTGGGGAGAAATTCCTCTCTGCGAGGGTGGGCAGGCCCTGGCACAGGGTGCCCAGAGAAGCCGTGGCTGCCCCTGGATCCCTGGAAGTGTCCCAGGCCAGGTTGGACGGGGCTTGGAGCAACCTGGGCTGGTGGAAGGTGTCCCTGCCCATGGCAGGGGGTGGGACTGGATGATCTTTGAGGTCCCTTCCAACCCAACACATTCTATAATTTTATGAACTGCTGCAGCCTCGGGAGATGGGAAATGCATGTTTTCACGGTCGAGAGTCTCTTTGTTGATTTTATTTTTGATGTTGCTGTCATGCCAGTGTGCTTGATGGAGATGCCAGTTCCTGACTGTCCTTGGTTTTGTGTTTTGGGGTTTTTTGTTTGCTTGTTTCCCTCCCTCCTCTCCTTTATTCTTATTAAAGGGGAATGGGCAGATTGTTCTGCCTGGGGAGCAAAACTGAACAGCTGGTGTGGTTTGAGATCAGGAGGGGAGAAAGCAAGAGCAGAGGAGTGCTGGGAGAGAGAGAAGGAGCAAACATTTAGGGGAAAACCTGTTTCACTTTATTCTGCAAACAAAATGGAAGCATTAGCAAAAGCAGAGCGACTGATCCACTGAGGGTTGGGGTGATGGGCTCAGTGCTTTTCTAAATAACCATTTAGAGTGTGCTCTGTTCCTGGTATGCAGTGAAGTACCACTCCAGCTTACACGGGCTCCAGGAGACGCTGAGGTGGAGGAGACTCTCGTTATTTCTTCTGGCAGCAATATATTATAACCCTATTGTTATCAGCAGTGCTGAACTGGAACACTCGTTGCAAGGGAGCCGAGATGGAAAAGGACAAAGATGCAGCAGAATGCTTTGGTTTGGCGTGCCTGTGTCTGAACAGGGAGCTGCAGATGGGTGCTGTGCATCCTCTGCAGACCCGCGGGAGCCCTGGGGAAGGGATGGCTTGAGAAGCAAAACCTGCTGGGGTGGATCCTCCCCCACCCCTGCCGTGGAGTGGCCGGACTGCAGGGGACGGTGGGGTGGATTGAGGTGGCTGCTGATTATGGAGCTCAACTGGCACAGGGGAGAGACGAGTGGGATCTCTGCTGGTGGGATTGTTCCTGAGGTGGGGTTGATCCCCACTCCAGTGGATCCACTCAGTGTTAGGGATGGGTTGAGTCTTTCAATCTGTGACAGTTCTGAAGGAACTGAGACCCTTGGCCACGTGTAGCGGGTGAGGCACCAAGGTCATTTTAGGAAACAGCTGGGAGGAGGAGGAGGAGGAGAGGGAGTTATGGAGGTGAAGGGATGCCTTTGCACAGACTTGGAGCTTGGGCAGGCGTGGTTCATGTCCCTCCTCCCTTGCTGTGCCAGTGGACAGGGTGGGTGCACTGTGTGAGCTGTGCTGGGAACCCGCTCCAGCTGCAGGATGGACCCCTGGGAACTGCCCACAGCCCCTGTTCCCTGTCCCCCCGTGCCACTGCAGGCGAGGAGATACAGAAATTAGGAGTGAAGCTGAGCCTGGGAAGAAGGGAGGGGTGGTGGGAAGGTGTTCTTGAGGTCTAGTTTTTTATTTCTCATTCTCCTGATTTAATTGGTAATAAATGAATTTCTCCAAGTCGAGTGTGTTTTGCTCGTGCCAGGGATTGCTGGGTGATCTCTCCCTGTCCTTACCTCAACCCAGGAGCCTTCCCATATATTTTCTCTCCCATGTCCAGCTGAGGAGGGCAGAGATGGAGCAGCTTTGGTGGGCACCTGGTGTCCAGCTGAGGTCAGCCCAGCGCAGTGGGCCAGTGCTCCTTCCCCTCCCTGCAAACTTTGGAGATGAGAAATAAAAATTCACTTTGGAAATGATTTTCCAAATGGTCCCCCTTTGGCAGACATCAGGGTTCTCAGCCTGGCTGGGAGCTGCCGCTGCTGAGCAGCCTTTCTCCAAAAACTCCCGAATTATGCGCATTGTGAGTTTAATGTAAAGGTGTCAGGTATCTCTGAAGAGAAATTAAGAGAATGTCAAAGGTAAAAAACTAAACAAAAGGGCAGACACAAAAAGGCTGTAAATGAGGTGGAAATTGCAGGCAAATAGACAATAGAAGAAAGTTTAAGTAGCAATTTGTTCTCCTTTGCACAAGGAAATGCACTTCATTTTTAAATTAAAAAAAAAAATATCTTTGAGGAAGCTGCACTTCTAAATACAGAACTAAATATACCCTGGAAAAACCGAAACTGGTTATTGTGCAGCCCCTCTGAACACTCACACAGCAAAACAAAAGTGGGAAGTGATTGACAGAGTTAATCTGTTCTTAATAAATGTTTTATTTAAATATTCATTTTTCTCATTTGCATTAATTCCTTGCTTCAGGCCAGCTCTCAGTACGGTACCTTTTCGTGGGTCCTCATCCGTGAGGAGTGGTGGGCCGGGAACTCCGGAGTGTCCTGGGTCTGTGGCAGCCAGTGGCTCCCAGAGGGATCCCTCCTCTGAGCCTGGAAGGTGGGAAGGATGTGGAGTTCTCAGTGAGGAGATCGTTTTCTTCTTGAAATAACAGCCTCCCATTTTCCTTCTAACTTCATTTGAGATCAAAGCAATGGGATGAGAACCTTGTGAGGTGAGAGGTGCTGCTGTGTGCTGAAGGTTCTTGATGATGACGATGATGGGAGAGGGGAAGAGAGACAGATGCACGTTGCGGCAGCATTTCCAAAATATTCCTCAACAGTTTTTCAGGAAAAAAAGACTTTTTTTTTTTTTCTGGTTGTACTGTTGTGATCATGCAAGTTCTCTGCTGGTTATGAAATCCTGGAATTGGGCTGGGAGCCCTGACTGGAGCCCAGGCAGCTCATCTGCACCCTGGGGACCTGCTGACTGCCTGACTGTGACTGGTGCTCCAGGGGAGTTAACTCGGCACCCACGGAAATCCACCGAAATCCATAATCCTCCAAGTGGGGCTAAGGTGGTTGTTTTTCATGCAAAGAATCGCTGGATTAGATGAAATGCCCATCAAAACTGCAGCTGCCGGGGATTTGGAGGGTGTTACTAATTAAGGGATGTTTGTATTTGGTTCACATGTCAGCAGGAGAAGGAGGAACAATTTCTTCCTTCCTTTTCCCCTTCCCTAATCCCTGGCTGAGGCACACCAGGACGGGTTCTGTGCTCCTGGGGACGGGCTCTGGTGGCACGTGCCAGCTCACAGGCAGGGCTGGCAGAGCTGCTGTGCTTGGGACACCCATCCCTGCAGAGCCTGGGGGGCTCCTTCTCGGGGTACCTGAGCCAGCAGAGCCACCGTGGTGCTGGGATGTGCCACTGGCCAGCCCAGAAGGAAGGAGGATTTTTTCCAGGTGGCGCAGGAGGATGCAAAGCTGGCAATGCCTGGCTGCCAGGGGGGCTTCCAGGGACACCAGAATGAAAGAGGATGTGTTGGTGAGTGAAGAACTTCACCCACTTTGTCTCAGACATCTTAGAGTGGTTGTCTGGGATCTGGGCTTGGCCAGGGCTTTCCCAGTTTTCTCATCCCGGGGCACAGTCTGACGCTGCCTCTCCACCAACCCCGTGTGCGCTGTCTCTGAATTCCTTTAATTTCTCGGTGCCGCCTCCTCATTGCTCCCAGCTCTAAAACATTCCTTGGGATGATGTCTGGGACGTCATCCCATTGCTTCCTCCATGTCTTCTGTTTCTGTGGCTCCAAACCTCCCTGAAAGTGTCCCTGGGACAAGTCCTCATCTTTCCACAGGGATTTTATGGGGTAGATTTGGTGGAGCTGGGGAGTGCAGAGAGACACGAAACATTTCCGTGCAGTGGCACTGAGATCTTCTTGATTTAGGTGAGAAATAGGTAGCATAAACAAGGCTAACTGTTGCATTAAAAAGAAAACCAGGGAAAATGTCCATATCTAAAAGAAAACAAAATTACCCCCCCCCCCAAGCTGTACCTCATCTATGTAACCACATGAGCTGCAATATGCAAAATTTCTTCTGTGCCTGTGTAGGGCTTCAGGTGCTCTTTAAACTCAGATTGCTTGTTCATATGTGAATTAGTGATAGGATTTCTGTGCTGCTTGCAAGGAACGATGTGGAATTAGTTTCAAAGACCTAATGAGTAGCTGGGCTGTCGGCAGCACCGAACGGCTCCGTCCCACCTGGAATCAGGCTCTGTCAAGTATGGCTGTGTTTTCCTTCAAAAGATGCTGTAACCATCAAAGATACTCGCTATAAATGATTCTGAACGTGTGGATTTTTTTGCTTTACAGCTGTTTCTCCATATCCAGTGTATTAAAGGGAATGTGTTTTCCTTGAAGGAGGTAATTTGTGTGCTGGAGGTTTTAGTTCGTGTGCAAGAGCCCTTTTGTTTTATCTCAGTGTATCTTATTTTACCCATTTGTATTTGTTTACTTTTTTTTTTTTTAAATCAAGTTTAATGCTAAAAGCCATTTATAGAATAGGAATAATGCAATGCTGCATCCTGAATGATGATAAATACTTGGAAGAGAAGGATCTCATGTTTCCACCCCAAGTCCCTGTCCACAGTGAGCAGGACAGCTAAACAATGCTACCTGAGAAGCTTTGTGAAACCCAGATGCTCCCTGTTCTCCTCCAGATGAAAATCCCATCTTAGTGATGTGCAGAGCAGATGCATTCAGTGAAAATGCAGCTTATTAAACTGTGGGTTTGTTTGGTTCATCACTTTCTGTGTGTTAACAGAGGCTCTGTCGTTTTTTAGAATTCAGCAGGTTCCTTTCTCCTGCTGGAGAAGTGAGTCAGTACAGTTCCTGCTTTGATTTACAAAATTGGATTTTAATCTCTTTGAAACCATTATGCTAAATCAATTTTTAACATAGCAGAGCAAGGAGGTACAAAGCCTCCCTTGTTCTCTAGTTGTGAACTCTTTGGATGAGCGAGCACCACATAAACAAGACTTAACTGGCATCTTGGTGGAAGAGCTTTGCCAGGGCAGAATCACAGAATGGTTTGGGTTGGAAGGGACCTTAAAGACGTTCCACTCCCTTTCACCCCTCACACATTTCACTGGCCCAGGTTGCTCCAAGCCCCGTCCAACCTGGCCTTGGACACTTCCAGGGATCCAGGGGCAGCCACAGCTTCTCTGGGCAACCTGTGCCAGGGCCTCACCACCCTCACAGGGAAGGACTTCTTCCTAATATCCAACCTAAATTTCCCTTCTTTCAGTCTGAATCTGTTCCCCCTTCTCCTGACACTGCAGTTCTTGATGAACCATCCCTCTCTGGCTTCCCTGTAGCATCTTCAGATACTGGAAGGTGCTGTGAGGTCTCCACACAACCTTCTCTCCTCCAGGCTGAACAGCCTGAACTTTCTCAGCCTGTCTTCATATCACAGAATCCCAGAATGTGCTGGGTTGGAAGGGACCCACAAGGATCATGAAGTCCAACCCTCAGCCCTGCACAGGCCCAGCCCCAAGAGTCACCCCCTGTGCCCCAGAGGATCATCCCAACCCTCCTGCAGCTCTGGCAGCCTTGGGGCTGTGCCCACTGCCCTGGGGAGCCTGTTCAGTGCCAACCACCCTCTGGGGGAAGAACCTTTCCCTGAGATCCCCCCTGAGCCTGCCCTGACACAGCTCCAGCCATTCCCTGGGGGCTGTCCCTGCTCCCCCCAGAGCAGAGCTC
>NW_020955698.1:515818-553802 GCF_003031625.1 Empidonax traillii
GAGTCACCCCCTGTGCCCCAGAGGATCATCCCAACCCTCCTGCAGCTCTGGCAGCCTTGGGGCTGTGCCCACTGCCCTGGGGAGCCTGTTCAGTGCCAACCACCCTCTGGGGGAAGAACCTTTCCCTGAGATCCCCCCTGAGCCTGCCCTGACACAGCTCCAGCCATTCCCTGGGGGCTGTCCCTGCTCCCCCCAGAGCAGAGCTCAGTCCTGCCCCTCCTCTGCCCCTGCCCAGGCAGTTGGAACTGCAGGGAGGTCTCCCCTCAGTCTGAACACACCAAGTGCCCTCAGTGTCCTCACACGCCTTCAAATCAAGGCCCTTTTCCATCTTTGTTGCCCTCCTTTGGGTACTCTCTGATGGCTTCAGGTCTTTTGGAATGAATGGGAATACAGTTTTGCTCTGCCATGACAGCTCCTGAGGTGCTGAGAAAAGGAATGAAGTAAAGGTGTGTTTGCTGTTTCTCCTGGGAGAGCCGTCCCTTGGTCATGGAGTGCACAGGACAGGGGCAGCTGGAAGTGATGACCCTGCTGGTGTTAGTGGTGTCAGTGGCTCTGGCAGGATTTGAGAGGGCTCCATCCTGGTATTTGGTTTTTTGGGTCCTCCCCCACCCCAGCCCAGCTCCCGAGCTGTCAAGGCATCAGATGAATCAGCCCTCTGATGTTTTGGATTTCTGGCAACGGTAGCAATTGGGCAACCCTCCAAATCCAGCAAGAGTAATGAATGGGAAACTGACATGATTTCACACGGAAGGCAAGGCAGGAAGAGTTTTCAGATGACTCTGTGTGTAGACATGTCTGCATTTGTCCTTTATCCTCTTCTTCCTTTTCTGAAATTTGTGCTATCCCACTGTCTAGCTTGTAAATCAATCTGGCTGCTGGCAGGGGAGGGGACAAAACCCTGACAAAACGCTACGTGTGGACTCCAACCGCAATAGTTGAGGCTGCTCAAAACCTCACAGAATTCAAGGTTTTTCAGACCCATCCTTCTTGATTGCCCATTTTGAGATGTCCTGTTTGTAATCCTCGCCCAGGAGCTTCTGCCCCAAACTCTCCGGGGAAGAAAATGTGGAATAGAACACTTAGAGGCTTTATGACTTTTAATTAAAACTTGGAGCATGAGACCTTTCAGAAGGCTTCACTGACACCTTTTGACAGTCATGTCATTGAGCCTGACCTCGTTTTTCCCCTCTCTTGGAAATTTTCTTCTTCTGGAAGATTTGGTCTGTTTTACTCAATTCTCAAGTGAAAAAGGGCATGTGGCATGTTATACTTTACCAAATTCACTTCTGTAAAACCTCAAAATAAGCATATCTAGTTGCAAGATAACTAGAGTTAGGGAGGAATGTGAAGAGAAATTTCTTACTCCTTTAAAATCTCCCTTAGGATAAAAAAAGCCTCTTCCAAGATTTGGGCAGTTTTGCTACATAACGATTCTCGTTGCCTGAAAGCTGAGGATATTACTGAAACAATAACCCAGAAATGAAGTGGTTGTGTTTTCCATGTGTGATGGGTTAAATCCATGGAAGGCCAACATGAGCTCCCAGTTTGTGGGATCTCGGTGTGCCTTGGGATAGGACGTGACAGTCTGCGTTGGCTGCGAGCAAGGAGCGTGAGCAAGTACAGCCTCCCTGTGCACTTTCTCTTCTCTGCTTTGCCACTGCAATTAAAGGGGAAATTGCTTTAATTAATCAGTTAATTAACGACAAGGAGGCCATTGGCATCTTGGCTTGTATCAGCAATAGTGTGGCCACAGGCCCAAGGCAGTGACTGCCTCCCTGTGCCGGGCATGGCTGAGGTGCCTCAGTTCCTGGGCTCACTTTGGGGCCCCTCACTCCAGGGATGCAGGTTAGTGGTGGCCTTGGCACTGCTGGGGAATGGCTGGACCCGATGATCTTGGGATCATGGACTCACTGAATGGTTTGGGTTGGAAAATCCCTCAAAGAGCCCCAGGGTCGGGACTGTGCTCGTCCTGTCCGTGCTGTGGCACCAGTGTTGGGCATTTCTGGTTTGGTCTTTATTTCTGATCCTTGGGCTGTTCCTGCCTCTGCAGACCTGCTCTCTTTTGGAATAGTCCAATGACTGAGGTTCTGGGGGCTTTTGTTTTGTTGAAAAAAATGTGGCTCTGCTCCCCATTTTAGTCCAAAGTGGCAAATTCTATTCCTTTCTAATGCCCATCTAATTTGAGATGGAACACCTGAATTTGCTAATAATCTGTGATTACTTTGTGCTAATCTTGCTGTTCTAGAGGGTGGTTCTGGTTGACATTGAACAGATGAGTTATTAATTACTTTCCTTTATATCATTTGTCCTCCAGGCAACACCTTTTGGTCCATGCTTGTTAACTGCACTGTTCAACACTTGTTAGCTCTCTGTGCTGTCCTCACCTACAACAGGTGAGATTGTTCAGCATCCTCCAAAAATGTAATTTTCTTTTACTTGGGTGGTGGTTTTACCGCATGAATCACCACTGTCTGGTTGTCTTGCAGGCTGTGGGATGTGTGATGCCCTTTGGAGTAGGCAGCCCAAGCTAAATCCCGGGATAAGGCTTGGCATAGGACTAGCACAAAAGCTCAGGTGGAAACCATTGGAACCTCACAGTATTGCCAGTGCTGAAATATAAAAAAAAAATGTTTGAAAATGCTGCGCTGAACTACTTAGTTATGAGCCAGGATCCCAAAATAACCACCTTTCAGTTGGTAAAATAAATTATCAAAGTCTTTCAGATCCAAATGTAATGCTTGGGCAAATTAATCCATTGTTGTATTGTTATAGTGCTCTAATCATATTTTTATATAACCCAGGAGTTGGAACTAAGAAGCATTTTGCTGTCAGTGCAAACACAATAATAAGAATAGTCTTAACAAAGTGACGTGCACTTAGTTGACTTTCTGAAATACATTTCAGCGGAAATTACAGATGCTTTTTACTTTTCATTATCATTAAGGTACAAATAACTTCCTTGTATTGAAACCCAGGCTTACTTTATCTGCTTTAATAATTATATTGAGGCTCATTATGGACACCTTGTTTGTAATTCTGGCTTTTCTTATTGAATTCTAAATGTGTTATTACAAAAGTATGTACTTTACCAGATGGAGTATATTATGGCAGCGTTTAGTTCCAGTTGATCTTTTCTAAAGAACACACTGAATGATCTCGGGCTAAATAGAACCGAGACAACATCGAGCTGGATTTTTTTTTTCCTAAAAGCACTTTTCAGGCTGCTTGGAGGGAAGCAGAAGCCAAGAAACGCTGTTGGATTGAGGAGGGCAGCTGGAAGAGGTGGGATGATGAAGACCTGGTGATGAGGAAGAGGTGTGGAAGCCGCATCGCAGGCGGGGGAGACTTTTCCAAGAAAATATCGTAGTTGATGTCAAGGTTGTCTCATTTGCCAGTGGGATATTGCTTTAATGGTGTTCTTTTTTCCTCTCCAGTTTACATAATGAGATCAAGCTAATTAAACCATGTCTAGCTCTGGGAAAAGATCAAAATGTGAGCTTTTTTTATTTCTTTTTATTAAAACCTTCACCCTGTAATGGAAGATTATAGGAAGTACTTCGCTACCAGTGGATCTTGCTCATCCCTGAGAAATTCAGCTCCTCTTTTTTACCAATGCCTCTTTGGTTTTAATAGGTCTTTTTCTCCTAGTTGATGATTTTTCAGGAATTTGCAGAAGGTGCATACTTGCTCTGGTTGGGTAGACTAGGCAGAGGAACAGCAATAAGTAGATGCAGTGAGGTGTTTAATGCAAAAGCCACTGACGATAAAACCTATGGAAAAGTGTCTTCTCCTGTGAAGTTGTGGAGGAGTTGCTTAGACTGGTTTATTCCACATGTTTCTTGTTCCACACAGCTGACTGACCATTGCCATGGGGAGACTCAGGGGCCTCCTTGGACCTGAGAATGGTTTTTTTTACAGCCTCCTTAAATTTGAAGATTTTTTTTTTTCCCTATCCAATTTCGCCTTCCTAAATAAAACAACAAAGGAAGGGGAGGGGAATGAAAATATAGGGATTTTTGTTGAGGTGAAATGGAAATAAGGATCCGTTGCACTTCAGGAAGATGGCTGTTACACTTTATGCCGTGACAGCAGTCGCAGGTGTCGTGCTGTGTCGGTGCTGGGTGACCACACCGGTGGTCGATGTCTCCTAGAGGTACCATGGCTCAGCACTGGCAATCCAGCTGCTGGATTTTCCCCGCTCCAAGGTCACAGGCCCCTCCTGCTGTCAGTACCTGCACGTTGGTGGCATCACTGTCATGGTGCCATTGCCTGGGGCGACCACGAGTCTGGATTACGAGAGGCTTTCCGGGCTGGGGTCAGGACGAGGAGCGATTGCCAACGTTAATATATTACTGTATTAGATCATCCTAATTATATTTTAAGCTGGAATGACTTCAGAAGGGTTGAGAGGCAGCGAGGGCTCTCCCATGCCTTCTCCCCCTTGCAGAGGAGACAAGGTTCAAGTATTATTTTCTCTTCCATAGGGGAGGAACGGCTGCGTCAGGGCCGGGGAGGAACTTTCTCCTGATTGAGTTGAATTGCAGAGTGCCTTGGAGGTTCCATTCAAATCACCGCAATTTCACTTCCCCCTGTGACAGAGCAAGGAGCTCTCCACTTTGATCCTTCATGTAGACTTGGAGGGAAGGGGGGGGGAAGAGAGAAGGAAAGCTTTTGTTTCGTGCGTGTTGTGCTGTCCCCACCTGACAGGGTGTCGCTGTAGCTGTGCTGTGCCAGCCTTACACACCCTGCCAGAGCCCCCGTGGAGCGTGACAGGGCTGGCATGTGTGGGGGGCCCGGGCTGTGTCTCCTCTGTGATTTCCCTGCATCAGTGACTGTGCCATCTCTCCTGATGAATAAATTGGCTCGGTGTGGAAGCGGCGCTTGATCCGCACCTCGCAGGGTTCAGCACGAGCCTCTCTTTGCCTTGATGGGCTTTAGATGAGGCCCTGTAAAAAAAGCTGATTGTGGGTTGCGGTTTTTTTGGTGGTGTTTGTTTTTTTTCTTTTTTTTTTTAATCCGTGTGAGATCTTAAAATATATTGGGGTTAATGAAATCAGTGAAATTGGGAAACGCTGCCTGTGATGGACAGATGGCCAAAAGCTCTTGGAAGTACAAGTGGTTTTGCAGCAGAAGGAGAGCTGGGATCTGGCTGATGGATCCACGTGCCGTGGGCACGGACCGGTGATGCAGGAGGAGGGAGTGCCCCCAGTCCCACCCTGCTGAGGTGATGCTGGTTTGCTCCACCTCAAGGTCCCATTCCTGCCCTCCTCTCGTTGTAGTAAATTCCATCCCATCCTTGGAGGCAGCATTTGAGCTCCCAAGCAAAATTTGATCTTTTAAATAAAGCACTCCTTGTCATAATTGAACATATATGCGTGCTTTCCTTTCCTGTACAACTCCAGCAGCCACTGAACACACTTAATAATGTTTTTCGCAGTATTTCAGTGGTATGAATGTGCATGGAAATTACAGCAAAGGCATCATTTTTTTAACAGCTGTGTTTAGTTGAATAACAGATTTAGAAAGTGCAGACTTTAATTAATCTGTGTTTTCTGCTGGGATTTCAGCACCATCTGATTTACTTTTCATGGCTGAAAAGTGTAATTGTAGTTTTTCCCTTTAGCTGCGAGTTTATCCTCCCAAGAAATCGATTTGGTTCTTCTTTTTCTTAAAGCAAACTCAATATCAAACTGATGGTACCTGGAATGCAATACAGGTAATGCACTGGCTCGGGCTGTCGTGGGGTGGAGAACAAATATCTGCCAAATGTTTTGCTGGGAAATGCTGCTTTTCCTCCTCCCTGCCTTGCTGTATGTCACAGCAAGCATCCACATCCCATCCTGTACTCTGGGACCAGGGCAGTTGGGTACTGGAAGGTAAGGACTGGTGTTCCTGGAGAAACCTCTGAGCAGGAAGGATTTTTATCACCTCGGGTGTAATCTTTATAGTTGGAATTCTGACAGGAAGACTCTCCCTCTCTGTGCTTGCTCCTCATTGTAAAACATGTTTGTGTGAGGCAGTTGCTGTAATTCTTCAGATGTTCCTCAAAAAATCCTCCCTTGGAGAGGTGCTGGTGGACACCTGGGGATCGTGCACGGTGGTGGAAGTGGAGTCAGGGGCTGGAGAACCCCGATGATAAATGGCATTTTCTCATGCACTCATGACCACTCATTGCTCTGACTCTGTCAGGATCAGAGTGTTGCAAACATGCAGAGATTCAGTGCCTCTGGTTTGGGATTTTTCTTTAAAAAATCAGGCTGTTGTGGAAGTGTATCCTTGTCCCACCCTTGCTTTGCCCTGGGACAAGGTTCCCTAAGCTGAGGATGAGTCTACCTGTAGCCCAGCATGGGGTGGTTGGAGTTGCTCAGTCAAGTTGCTCCCCTTGGTGTCTGCTGGAGAATCCACAGGGAAATGAATGTTGTTATTGTGGAAACCCTTGTGTGAGCCAACCCTTTCTTCCCTGGGAGGGTGGGCAGGCCCTGGCACAGGGTGCCCAGAGAAGCTGTGGCTGCCCCTGGATCCCTGGGAGTGTCCAAGGCCAGGTTGGACAGGGCTTGGAGCAACCTGGGCTGGTGGAAGGTGTCCCTGCCCATGGCAGGGATTTGGAATGAGATGAGCTTTAAAGTCCCTTCCAATCCAAACCATTCCATGAAGAAGAAAAGCTGCTTGGACCCTCCATGAATCGCAGAGTGCTTCCATGTTGCTCGTTCTGAGCTGGGCTGGGGGAAGGAAGTTTTGTACAAAATAAGGGTATTACTTGCATTCTTGTAGGCATTCTGTGTAATTTTTAGTTACTGTCAGATGTACTTCCCCCCCAGTTTTTATTTTATTTTATTATGTTGGCGTGGGGTTTGATGTCTTAAGGGCTTTGTGGTGCAAAGCCCACAACAGCTGAGGGGAAGCATTGCATTTGGATTCTGAGTGGAGTCTTAGGATGCTAATCTGAGTAAGATAAAAAAAAAAAAAAATCTTGATGGGTTTTAAAACTTTTTTTAATTAAGGTTTTTCCTTTCATCTCGCCAAAGCCCTGAATTAGCTCCTTCATTCTCCCACAAATACGAGCAGTCCCTGCTGGTACAGACACTCACACATGGAAAACTTCAGCTGAAGGGTCAAACCCAGACTGGGAAACACCATGTGCCCGAAATGCTGGGGGAATTAAAGCAGGGTTTGGGCAAAGTCTAAAAAGGCCACACTACCCAGGTGCCTGGAGGATGCTGGGACTCCCCAGCGCAGTCTTGGGCTCTCCAGCTTTGTTGAAGAGCGTGGAGCTGGGGTAGCTGTTGTTACCAGCCGAAGGAGCTGTGGATTAGACATGGTGGTTTGTTGCTCTGTAGTGGCTTGTCCAGACACTTGTGCCTTTTTGTGGTGCTCCACACCCCTGGGTGGTTTTGCTTCACTCTCTGGAATGGTTTTGCTCTGCTTATTTTGCCCCACAGGCTTTGCCCCGGGAGGGGTGGGGGACCTGATGTGTGGTGGGAACTGGACACAGCAGGGACTCGGACCGAGGTCTTCCTGCCTGGGAGATGATGCTTGTGAGCTGCTCTGGGGTTTCCAAGACATTCCTGGGGAGATTTCTGCTAAAACCAGCACATCCTGACACAACATTTCGGCCTTGATGAATTGGGGGACAAATTCAACAGGGCTGTTTTTTTAATAGCTCCACTCTGCAGCACCTCTGCACTCTCCTTGCCATGCCAGGTTTCGGCTGGGGCATCCCTCGGTGGGTGGTGAGGAGCCCTCCCCGGAGGGGCAGTTGTGACCGCGGGTCCCATCCACCACCTGCCCGGGCTCTGCATTCCCTTCCCGCGGGCGTGTGCGAGCTCCGAGGGACTGTTGGGAGAGGCTGTTCGGTGGGGTTGACCCGCTTGCTGCAAAGTTCGACCCAGGCACGGTGCCAGCCCGAAGGAAGGCTGACAAGTAATCAGGAATCAAAGGAGCCACCTGCACGCCACGGGGAGCCGCTCACCGGGTGGTGAGCGAGCCGTGCCAGCGCTCATCGCCGAGCCTTGTTCTCCAGCCCCGCTTCCCAGGGAGGCAGCGCGGGAGGGGGTTGCTCCCTCCCTGGCCTCACCCTGCCCCCAGTAGGGATTTGGAGAGGGATGCGAGGTGGGATCGTGGCTGCGTGGGTATGCCAGGACACTGCTTCGTGTGGGGACAACGTTGGGAGTGATGGGGCTGGGCTGGAGCATCTCGGGGATGCAGATGCTGCGGCAGAGGAGAGGGGACAGCCTTGCTGAGCTGAGCCTGTCACCGTGTGAAATTCGCACTCCTTTTGGCTGCACCGCCAACAAATAGCTGGGGAGGAAAATAAGGTCTTTTAAAGAGCATTTTTTATCCTCTGCGGGTTCGTAAGAATGGCCCCGGCGGGCGGGAGGGAGGGAGGGAGGGAGGCAGAGGGGTGGCGTGATATGCAGATGTCTGTGTCACTGCACACGCGCCGGCTGCGCTCCCGGGCTGGGCTCACCCAGCTCCCAGCCTGGCAGCTCACAATTCCTACTTCGGGGGGCACGCAGGATTTGTTCTGGGGACAGAGGGAGAGCGTGAGATGTGCGTGTGGCCGCGTGCGTGCCTGTGGTTGCTTGGGGTTTATGTCTGAGGAAGGGCATGGCAATTAGCACTGCCCCCCACCCCCGCAGTCCCACACTGCCCCCCACACCTGCCTCCTGCAGGAGGATCTATCCCAGAATATCCAAGTTGTGGTTCATTATTTGGCATATTATATAGGATAGGCCTTGATAGGGTCTCTTTTGAACAGCTGGCAAGGGAAATTCCCTCCTGCCATTCTTCCAAGGGTGCAGTGGTGGGCTCGGAGCAGCCCCTGCCCTCTCCCCGCTGTGCTGACTGGAAGGGAAGGGGAGGCCGCTCTCCAAAGCACCAGCAAAGTGCTGGGAGGAAAGGAAACTCACTTTTGCAAAGCTGGGCCAAAAACAAAGGATTTTTATAGCATACAAATGTTACCTACAGCTATTTATACACCCTCCTCAAAGGCTATTTATACCCTCTCCCTGCTTTTGTGCTGCTGGCTGGAGAATATCCCTGTATTAGATGTTTTCGGCAGCGTGGGATGTTCTTCAGCCGTCACCCGACTGCAGGGCCGTACGTTTCCAGCACTGTTCCTGGAAGAAGAGGGCAATTCATGGGCTGCAGCCACTGCCATGGCCATGAAAGCTGGGTTTGCATCGCGGATGCCAGTCTGAGTTGCTGCAGTTATGGGGAGAAGGAGGTGAACGTGCCTGACCGCAGTGGTGTTAATGAAAGCGATCAGTCCCTACAGCTGGAGGAGGTGGCTCGTTGCATCAAGGGTCAGGAGTAAGTTTTCCCCCGTTTCCCACACTGTGCAGTCGATCAGGAGCAGTGTAAGGTTATTTTATTGTTTCCAGGAGTGCCGGACCCAGGCTCCCTGCGGGAGGTCGCATGCTTGGCTTGCTGCATCATTGATCCAGCCTGCCAGAGAAATTCTTTATTCCTCTTAAATGTGGACTTGCACTTAGAAAGCAAACAATCCTTTAACATTTCTGAGGCTGAAAGCAGCAAAACGAGTGGCTTTTGTCATCAGGGATGCTGTCTTTTCTGATCGCTCTGGGAACCAAGGGAATGTGCTACCCAACAAAGAGCAATTTTGTTAAAAAAACGGGGCAAAGAGAAGGGATTGCAGCTTCCTGTGCTCTGGATAATTGGGGCTGTCTCCTCTGCAGCTACATGGCACATTGTGGCCGGGTTTGGAAGCTGAATGGTTTTCAGGTTTCCCTGATTCACACCGTGGAGTTTGCAGTTCAGCCTCTCCTGGCCAGCACTGGGGTGCTGAGTTTGGCAGGCACCTCTGTTGCAGTCGTGGATATTTGCTTATGGCAGATCAACAAAAATAACTGCACTGTCTCTGGAAAAACATAATGTCCCATTAAAACACGGGCATAGCCTCCAAGATGGTTTTGTTTTTAGAAATGCTGAAGTAATGGCTTTTTGCAGGAAGCTTTTCCCGGAGGAGCCTCTGGAGCAGAGCCTGGTTCACCTCGATCTCCTGCTGCTGAATTTTGCATTCCTGCAGCTGAGGTTACCTGTGCCACTGCCCTGTGTTTCCGAGGTGTTTTGGTGATGCTGTGTGGGACGTGGTGGGTCGTCCCTCTGCCTCGTGACCGCTGCAGGGCTGTGGTGTGGAGGGAGAGGTGCTCCCTAGCGGCTCCAGAGCTTTTCCAGTGCTGATGGGGTGGCCTTTGATGATGCTTTTTGAATAGCATGAAATCAGGTGATAAATAGCACTTCCTTCAGGTTGGTGCTTGTTTTTCCCTGTCCCAGGCTGAACTTTTCCAAGGTTGCCTGCAAGTTCTCTGTGCCTGGGCTCTTAATCCCAGTCCCTACAGGAGCCATCTCCATCAGACGGGGAGATGCGGGCGCAGGGGCAGTGTCCGTAAATCCTCTGCTTCTCCCTTCCCCTCACTGCTGCTCTTGTCCCTTTTTCCACGACCACAACCAGGAGACGACTTTTTGTCATTATTTTGTTCAGAAAGAGCCTCCTGACTCCTCCTGAACCTGTGAATGGATTTCTCAACCTCCAGCCATCCGAGGTGTAAATGAGATGGGAGCGGGGGCTTCGCACGAATCCCACCTTCCTGCCGGCAGCCCACTCCCTGCCTGCTTCATTTGACATTTTTCTGCCCTAACAGGGATTATTTTTTGATAAATCCCCCCTCCCCCCCCAATTTGCTAATTCCTACCACCGCTAAGCCAGCGCTGCCGTTGGCACTGGGAGGTGCAGGCGCTGTGTGGCACGAAGGGGCAGGGACCCCCGAATTCCGAACGGTCGTGATTGACTGTGCAGCTTGGGCAAAGTGCATTTGTTGCCTTGGAAACAAATAGCAGCAGTGAACAACTCAATGAAATTTATGGAATCAACTTCAATAAATCTTGATGATAAATGTGCAAAAACATACCCAGTTTGATGAAGATCTACACTATGCAGATGTGAAGGATGGTAGTAAGTTATATAACAGCTTCAGTGACAATTTTGGGCTGCCACGGTCATGTTCCTATAATATGGGCTTTTTCTGGTTTTTTTCTGAGGAAGCTGTCTGTTTCTTTTCATAGATATGGCATTTAATTTTAATTTCCAGGGTATCTTTAAGTTTAATTGGCATGCTGGATGATTACAGTGGGTTGTTTTGTCTTTTGCAGAGCCTGATTCATATCAAACTCGGGATAAAAATAAAATTGGGAGCGGTGGCAATCCAAGGGAGCACAAAGTGCCGTGTCGCCCACCTCCAAGAAGGGTGCAAAATCTCACAAATTAATTAAAGCAGTTATGTAGGACATCTCCCTAATTCCTTGTAACAGCCTGTGCATGTTACAGATGAGGACAGGTCAGTGATTTTATAGTTACAGTCAAGCTCTGCAGCAGATTTTATTCTCATGTGGGGAGGTCTCCGTATTTACCTGTGCATAGGAGTGGGGTGGGTTTATTGTATCTCAGCTGGTGATATTTTCTAAAACTGATATTTTTTGTTCCTGGTTTGACCTGTGCATCGATGAGGTTTCAGGAATATCAGTGGACTTGTCTGGAGACTCCGTTGTAAACCTTTAACACAGCCCTTAATGCAACTCAATGTTTCTCCATTAGTTCCTTTGCCTCTT
The DNA here is from genome assembly GCF_003031625.1 of Empidonax traillii. Taxonomy (NCBI): domain Eukaryota; kingdom Metazoa; phylum Chordata; class Aves; order Passeriformes; family Tyrannidae; genus Empidonax; species Empidonax traillii. The sequence continues at coordinate 527,447 of NW_020955698.1, forward strand.
CTCCTTCCAGGCTCTTATTTTCACGATTTTCTGCTGGGTCAGGAAGCACTGGGAATATTTATTTCTTCCTTTCATGCGACTTTGGGCCACAGTTTTGCACTCGCAGCTGTGGTGGAGGGGCTGGTGGGGGCTGCCTGGGGCAGTGTTGCTCCCTCCCTCCCCTCCTGTGGTTTGTGCTTCATCCACCCTGTGCAAACCTGGCTGGGACTCAGCCCCAAGCCTGGCCTGATGGGCAGGGGTGTTGTAGAACCACAGAATGGTTTGGGCTGGAAGGGACTATAAAGCTCATCTTGTTCCACCTCCCTGCCATGGGCAGGGACACCTTCCACCAGCCCAGGTTGCTCCAAGCCCCGTCCAACCTGGCCTTGGACACTCCCAGGGATCCAGGGGCAGCCACGGCTTCTCTGGGCACCCTGTGCCAGGGCCTGCCCACCCTCCTAGGGAAGGATTCCTTCCCACTATCCCACCTAACCCTGCCCTGTGACAGTGGGAAGCCATTCCCCCTTGTCCAGAGTACCTCTCTTGGAGCCCCCTTAGGTACCAGAAGGGGCTCTAAGGATTTTATCACCCTTAGGAATTGCCTCCCAGTATCTTAGGCCAGTTTCTCTGCAGAGGCACCTTTTCTCCCCACTGTGTCTAGTAGGTGATGAATATTGGAGGTCTACAAGATGGACTGGTCATGTTTTAACCTTGGCCCTCCCTTTTCCTCCTCTTACAACCCTTTCATCTTCTTGGCTTGCTCCTGGAACGACATGTTTCTTAACATGAAGGCTTCTTGTTGGTGCTGCCCTGGGGACTCTGGGTGAGTGAAAATTCCCAGCTGTGGGGCAGATCCTGCTCCTCCCTCAGCACCTGGATTGCTGCCGTTGTTTCAGCTGCACCAGTTTGCCCTGTCATGTGGATCTGCAGGGATCTGAGCTGAGCCCTGGAGTCGCTCAGTACCTTTCAGCCCACAAAGTCAGTGGGATGCCAGCCCTGCTGTGTTGTTTGGATCAGGGAAATCCCGAGGGATGTTGGGTGTCTCGCCTGCAAATCGTCCCACATCTGCTCTGGTACCGGAGTTTGGAATGTGGCTCCTCAGACCCGGCGCTTGCCCTGAGCTCTCCACGATGGATTTTAATTTATGTAATGCTGAGTGTCTTCCTAACCTTGGCTGGGATCGAAATCTGAGTTTCCCTTAGACCCAGGTGAGGAGGGCTGGAAACACGAAGGGATTCTCCAGAAACCCCGGGCACATGGGATGGTTTCCGAGCCCTGCTCTGGTGTTTACAGAGCACCAGAGCACATACAACTGTGGAAGACAGCTTGAACTCCATTAGGAGCTAAATTTAGTGACTCACTAACTCCTTTTTGATATGTTTTTATAATTTCATTGTATTATGACACTTGGTTTTAAATTTGCATGAGTAAATGAGCCTCTCACTAAGTCAGGTAAAAAGATTTTTCACTTATCTACCATGAAATAAGACATTAAAAAATAGTGAGAGTTGAAAGCAACGTATCCTTGACATATTTAGTTTACATTTTTTCCAACTGTGCTGACTGAACGTTTCTAACCATTAATGATCCAATAAAGCTGTTTGTACCACTTTAGCAGGCTAAATAATTTCACATTAGGAAGATATTTTGTAATTAATTTAGTATTTTGTGGGGGAACCCTATTTTTGGAAAATATAAATGTACATTTAATTGCACTCCCAATCCGAATTGGAAGATGCAGCGAGTGAAAACTGGCCTTTTATGGTTCACCTCCAAACAGTAAAGTCCATGGAGGCAATTAACAGCAGTGAACAACTTTAACTGGGGTTTCCATGACTTGTTCATTAAGTTTCCTGCAGGATTGCTTAAAAATATTCCCTGGGCAGTAAAGCTCCTCTGCTTGGTGGAAGATGAGAGCTTACACCTTCATCCCTGCCCTCACAGGGGTTTCACCAGCTTCTGATTCACTAACGTGGATTTATGGTCTGGTTTTTAAAGTGTATCTGGATTTTATTTAGGATAACCTTGACAGGACCTGAGCAATATTGGAGTCTGCACTTAAAAGGTGTTTTTCCCCTCTCATTTCCAGTCCAAGAAGAGACCACCCAAGGTCCTACTGCTGGTGGGTTTTGGGGGATGGATCTGAGGAACCTCCCTTTGTTTTGGACAGGTGATGAGCAGCAAGGAGATGGCACCAATGCTCCTTCAGTGCTCATGTGCAGGTGAAAGTTCCTCTGTTAATTATCCAGCTTTTTGGCTCTCCTCATCTCTCTGGACATCACTGGCTTTAATTTTTTTTGTGTGTTATTGATATTTTTTTCTTTTTTCCTCCTGTTTCATTAATAGTGACAGATGCTTTTAATTAAAAAGACGAGACAAAACAAAATCCTGAGTAAAACAAAAAGAGAATATTCTAATTTGGCGTGACATTATGAGGCAGGATAGCTCCTGGCATGCAAGGTACGGAAAAGGTCATCTTCCACAGCTCCAGTCTTTTGCAACAGTGGAATTAAGTTCAAACTCAGGCTGGTTTTGAAGTCTTAAGTCTCTCCAGGGATTCCTTTCATAACATCTTCGAACTGGATAACACTACAGTAAATGAAATACACTGCACTGGATTAAAGGGTTATTTCCCCTGTGTGTCGAGCTGACACAGAATCCCAACCCTCAGGTTGCCTCTGAGTTGTCTCTATCTGCTGATCCCCTCTCTGCTTTACATAACAGCTCTCGGAGTTTTTGCAGGCAAAGTTTGGCCATTATTTATTTGACGCTCGGCGGACGCGGAACGATTTTATGCAGCGAGGAACCAAAATAAAGCAACTGCTAAACAGGAAGAAATGTAATGGGCTTCCAAATGTGAGGGAAGCAATGCAGGGAAGAGCGGAGCTGCCTCTCCAGGTCTATCACGCTGCTCTGTAATTTACACCAAAATACAAACTATCGCTCTCTCTCTGCATTGCCGCTCACATGTTCAGCAGCACCGAGCCTGCAGTAACAACGGGGATGATCTGCGCTACCGTGCTCTTATCTGACTGTACCAACAGCTAAAATTCGTTAGGGATCATTTGCAGTGTGTTTTGTTGTAGAGCAAATGTTCATCTTGACTTGGAGCTTGGTGTCTGCCGCGGCTCGTGCAGATTGCGTCGAGCGCCGGGCATCGGAACCGCTGCCATCTGCACCGAGCCGGCCACCACCGTGGCTGGGCTCCAGAGCACGTCCTGCCTCTCCCCTCTGGGGACAGCATGAGTGCCTTTAAATATCAGAGCATTGGCTCCCCCAGCTCCGCTGTGCCACGGCCGGTGCCCCCTGACAGGGTGGCCTGTTGGTCCTGGGGGAGGTGTTGTCTCCAAGCTTGGGTTTGGCAAATTGCGGTGGGTGTTTATTGATCCCACTCTGGAACTGAAGGAATTGTCTTGGTGCTTTGTTTCCCCCCCACACACAAAACACCGATTCAAGACCGCTCTGAAAGCATGGGAGGCCTGTGAAACGCAAACTCTGGGATAAATTTTTTTGATGGTGAAAAAGAAGACGACCATTTCTTCTCCCTCTTTGTCTCCTCCCGTTTTGTTTTATCCATGGCGGTCCAGTGCTGGCTGGATCAGATGGAAAACTGAAGTTTTCCATTTGAAACAGGGCACTGTGCTCTGTGTGTACCTCTGGGTTCTGCTCTCTGTGCTGAATCTCTTCTGCCTTTGTGGCCCAATATCCTCCTGCACCATGTTTTTCTTTGGATATGCTTGTGGATACCACTGGAACAACCGCTGCTCCTCTCAACCAACCCCACACCCCTCTCCTGAGAGCGGATGGGATGGGATGGGATGGGATGGGATGGGATGGGATGGGATGGGATGGGATGGGATGGGATGGGATGGGATGGGATGGGATGGGATGGGATGGGATGGGGGCTGCTGCTCTTCACGAAGATGGGCAGATCCTTCTTTCCTCTCCCTGGTCGTGCTTCTGCTCCACAAGTTGCAAACACTGTTTGTCTCTGTTCGCTTTTGGGATGAGGTGCTGGGACCTGCACCCTGACCTGGGGCTCTGTGGGAGGTGTTCACCAGGATTTGTCCGTGCTGACGGGTTTCTCCTGGCAAGCTCCTCGAGGGCGTGTCCCTACGGGCATCGGGTTCCTCTGTTTCCAAGTGTTATTCACAAATTAAACACCCACACACATTAAAAACCTGTGGGGAATGATCGCTTGGGGGTTCTGCTGTCCGTGAGTAATTAAAACCCTTGACATTTTTAGATTTACCTCCCAACTGAACAGCCTGGGAGGAGAAGCAGGGGCAGGGAATTGCCTGTGCTGCTTTTCTGGGTGGCTGGAGGTACCCACGTGCTCCCACACCGTGGCCTCCAGGAAAGTCTGTGTCTTTCCAGCGGGTCCGAAATCTCTCTGGCAAAGCTGGGACAATGCTGAAAATACGCCCTGAGCTTTAGCATTTCCTCCAGATTATTTCTTCAAGTGTTTAAAAATATATTTTATAGCACTAAAATAAATGTTAATGAGTCTGCATTGCTTAGGGCTAACAATAGTATTTCTATTTCGATCCAGCAGCCTGGCAGGGTGTTTGGTGATGGAGGGGCTGGATGTGGAGACCTGGCTGTTTCTTTCTGCCTTGGTCCTTGATGTCTTGAGCAGTTTTATTCTCTTGTGCTTTACTTGCCCTGTTCTGCTAAATAGCAGTGAAAAGCTTCCTTGCTTTGTTAAAGTGCCTGGGATTTATCAAAGGCCTCTGGGCAAGTGTTAAATGCTGAGCTGGGTATAAAAAGTGGTTTTTAGTGTTATGTTTATACCTCTTCAATGTTAGCGTGTATTTTAATGTACTCCTCGAGGTGACCTTTGTGGTTTTCCAACCAAAGACACAGTCTCCTTGACTCAAGGATTTGGTTTTTTTCCACTTCCTATCGTGGCATCTCTGAAGTAATTTCGTAAATATGCTTTTTAGGGGTGTTTTTGGTGCTCACAGTGCTGGAGGTGCCAGTTGCATCCAGAGGATGGGAGAGTTGCCATGAGAAAAATAATAGCGTGGAAGTCAGTTCCTCTCATTCCTCACCGTGGTTCTTTTTTTGAGTTACGATGAAACGACATTTAAAGATCCCGGGGTGCCATGTGAGATGGACAGGGATTTGAGGAGGCACCCCAAGACTTAAAGAGTCTGCCTAGGAGCAGGGCACGAGGTGTAGGAGGAAATGGGATGGCAGGAAGTCAGCCTTGGCAGGGAGTCAAAGGCAGCAGCCCCTGCTCGGAGCAGCTGCGCAGCCGGGGCTGCGGGAGGCCAAATGGTTTGTTTGTCTGTTTACATGGATGTGTGGGGCTGTGGAGGGGGGAACCACTCAGCAGAGATTCTGCTATTAAAGCAGATGGTGGGAGATTAATCTGTTTTTTAGGGGGGGTACTTGCTGGTACAGTGACCAAATCACCGATCCCTTCCCATGCTAGGAGTCCTCCCGTCATTCCAGGGGAGATGGGTGAATTGTCTGCCGAAACTCGGCTCCTTCCCTGCTTTCTCACAAGCTGATGGGGTATTTTGGGCAGCAGAAGAGCGTTTGTCAGGGTTGTTGCTGCAGTTTTCTCTCTTCCCGTGGTGCTTCCACGCTGCTCAGGCCCTTTCCAGTGCTCCCATGGCAATTCCATGGGCCTCCTTGCAAACCAGCAGCAGCCCCTTTGCTGCTGCTGCTGCTCAAACGCTGCTTGTTATCCTGGATTTCCTTTTTCTCCTTCCATTTTAGAAATTGCTCTTTTTTTTTTCCCCCCCTGCTGTATCACTGACAGCCACATTCTCCTTGACAGTTGTGATATTTGTATGTGTGCATAAAAACAGTAGGAAGCATTTATGTAGGTGTCACTAATTTAATTTAATATAATCTGATCCGTATGTATAGAGAGGACTGTTCTGACTGAAACGCTTCTCTTTATTTTGCAGTCTTCATCGTCATCAAATACAACTCCTTTCATTCTCCTCTTCCATTCACCTACCCAAAGACCAAATCTGGAAATAGTAACCAAAAGAGAAGCCCACGTCACACACAGAGCAGGGAAAGGTTGAAATAATTGAAGGGTAAGTCATTTTTTTCACCTTTATTCCGTGTGTAAAGCCACAATAGTAGGTGCAGGACTGTGCAAAGATAGCTGTTAAGCACATGCACAGCTGCTTTGTGTGCAAAGTGGAGAAAAAAATGACTGAAATGCTGATTTACTGGTGAAGGAAAGGTATTGCAGGTGACAAAGTGCCCGGAACGGCAGCGTGCCGGCGGTTTGGAATGTTGGCACTGGCACTTTGGAATGTTGGTGCTGGTTCTTCTCATCCTGGGCCCATCTCTGCTCCTGCCTGGGTGGGAGCAGCGGCTCTGCCCAGTCTGGGGGCTTGGCATGGCTTTGGCTGGTCTGAAGGAGCTTCCCAGCTGAGCAGGAGCTGGGAGATCGGAGTCTCCTGCTGCTGAAGAGCTCTTGTGTCATTTCCTTCTCTCTCTCCCACTCCGAGCTGGCTCAGCTGGGCTGGTGATCCGTGTGCGTGTGGGGCAGGATGTTTTGCCTTGCTGCTGATTTCTGCAATCCCTCCCTTCTGGGGGCTCCACGAGCTTTTCCTGGAGAGCAAGCCGGCGGTGCCTGTGCCGGGATTTTCCGGAGGAAGGCGTTGGTGGGGGCTGGAGGAGGGACAAACCCGCCCGGCAGAGCGGGGACGGCCTCTCGGTGGAAATGTTTGTCTTCAGGCTTCCCTTTCGCTGCGAGGGTGGCGAATAAAATAGGAGGAGGTAGAAAACCAGCTTTTGTGAGATTCAGAACCCTGGCTGAAGCATTAGTGAGCTCCAAATGTTAGGGAATGCGTTTTCCCACCCCATTCCCGGCTCCGTGCTTGCGTACACTGCATTTCCACAAGTGTTCTTATGTAGATGGACAGGATATGCCTTTGCTTACATGTGAGATCTTCTTTTTAAACATCTGGATTTTCTGGTTTATTGCTGCTGTGGGTTTCTTTTTTTCTTACCCCTGCAATGTTTGTTCATGCAAAATTCATATCTGGGAAGGGCATCTTAAATCCCTGCTTCTGAGTCAAAAAGGGAAAGTATGGAAGTGAAAAGAGAGATTGTATCATTTAAGAAATATGATTCATGAATTAATCCTCGTCTGTTCCACCATCTGTGGCGTGCGTTTCAATACAAAAATCCTTGGTTATATCTCTTTAAAAAGCTTTCTTCTTGCTGACTGCCTGAGTTTGCTGCAGCACTAATGGGGAATTAGCTTCTTTTGGAGGAGATTTTCATTCACACCCTGGACAGGTTGCCCCAACCTGTGTCCAAGCTGTAGGTCGTTGAGGGGGGCTCAGAGCTTTGTTTTTTGGGGGCTGCCAGCTCTCTGTGTAATGCCATGATGAGCATGACATGCAGGGAGAGCCTGTGCAGGGCTGCTTTTTGCTGTGGAAGCGTTGGATGGATCTCCCACCAGGATGGAGGGGATGGAGCAAGGTACGGGCAGTGATGGCAGGAGGTGCAGGCAGCCATTAGATCTTCCTGCAAAAACAAGTGGCTGTTTCTAAAAATGGGCTGAGAGTGTATTTTGTACTTGATGCTCCAGGAAATACAGGATTGAGGTAGTCCCCATCTTCTGCTTCCTAGTGGTGTTTATGTAATCCCTTTATGGAGATGTGAAGAAGGGGAAGGTTGCCCTTCATTGCCCCGAAAGAGAAGCTGTCACAATTTATGCCTCCATGAGAAACTGGGAATGAAAGGGCACTGGAGTTTTGGGGGGTGACTTGAGAAGAGTCTCCTTTTTCTGATTTGGTTTTTTGAATTGTTTTCCAGCTTTTTGCAGGGAACAACTTTCTTTTTTAAACATATTTCTCAGGCTCCTGTTCCTGAAGCAGTGCCTCCGGTTTGCTGCTGGGGTCAGACCCGAGATGTGTGAGCCCTTCTCCTCCCTCCTGGACAGTCCCCCAAGCAGGTCAACATTTCAACACCTGCATCCCCCATCGGTGCCTTTCCTGGACTGATCCCTTTCCTGGCCTGGGGCACTCGCTGCCCATCAGTTTTCTCCCGCCTCACGGCGAGTGCTGGTCAAAGCTTGAGCGTTCTCCTGGTCGTTCTGGAGGAGGATCTGAGGGGCTGGAGATGGAGGATGGCTGGATGGCCACAGCCCCTTCTGTGCCAGTGGCACTGCTGCGAGCACAGCCCTGGAGAGCTCCCGGGCTGCGATAACGCTGATGGATGGAGGTTATGCGGGAGCTCAGTTCCACGCTGAAATATTGCGGGTTTATTGCCATCCCATTCATCCTGTTTTCATGCCTTTCTGCCTCCCTGACTCATTGCCACGCGGCCTCTGCTTTCAGCTCCTGTCTGCTGTGGGAACACCCACTGGACAGGATGGGAGTGTGGCAAAGCCCTGCTGCTTTTTTTTTTTTTTTTTTTTTTTTTTAATTGAGCATCTAAAGGCAGGATGGGAAAAGTCGTTTGTTGGAAGCAGGAATGAAGTGTTTAAATGAAGGAGGAGGTGGGGGATGCTCTGCCCCACAACCAGGTGCTGAGCTCTCTCAGGCTCTTGCATTGGTCCCTAAGGAATGATTTTCTGTTCCTCTGTGTTATCACAAATCCCTTTCTGCCCACTCACTGGGAAGTCCTTGGCCATGCAGGCATGACATGAAAAGTAAACTCCAGGATCCCAACACTGCTGTGTCTTAAGGGAAAATGGTGTCAGCAACTGTTTAACCCAAATTGGAATTCAGCTGAATTACATCCCTATCCCAGCAATAGGACCTGAGGGAATGGCTGGAGCTGTGTCAGGGCAGGCTCAGGGTGGATCTCAGGGCAAGGTTCTTCCCCCAGAGGGTGGTTGGCACTGAACAGGCTCCCCAGGGCAGTGGGCACAGCCCCAAGGCTGCCAGAGCTCCAGGAGGGTTTGGACAACGCTCTGAGGGACAGGGGGGTTTGTTGGGGTGTCTGGGCAGGGCCAGGGGTTGGACTGGATGATCCTTGGGTGTCCCTTCCAGCTCAGGATGTTCTCTGATTCTGTGACATACTGCATGGAAATACCCATGGGAATGCAAACCAGGATGGGCACCCAGCTCTCTGTCCCCTCACCCCCACAGACACACCTTGTGTTTACAGCTTGTCCCAGGAGCTCTGGCTCGTTTCTTGCGTGCCTTTACAATACTTTGCAATTTTACTTGTTACTTAATTGCTTCAATCTTTTTTTTAGTGAGAGTGTCTAGGCTTGTTTGCCATTTTTTATCTGCTGTGCTACAGTCTGGGTTAGTCTGAGAAGCAGAGATTGTTTCCTGGGGTCTCCTCTGCAAACCTGCACCTCTGTCAGGTGTGTGCTGGTCCTTCCTGTGCCAGCTGACAACAGGAATCACATGGCCAAGGTCACCATAACATGAGGATTGTGGACTTTGTTCCTTGAGAAGGTCCTGTGCTTACTTACATGGCCAGTGTTGGCGTTTTGCAGAATTTTGAGACCCCACAGGAACTCTGCTGGTAAAAAAACCCAACCAAACCAACAAGAGGTAAAAAAAAATTCTGTCAAAAACAGGAGACAGAAACAGTCCAAGCATTTCGACATGCAGATTCCATTAACTGTGGGTTTTGGTTTTTATTTTAAATTTTATCTAAAAAAATCAGCAGTTTCTACTTAAAGAAAAAAAAAAAACACGACATTTATGCTCAGCATAAATATGTTTTTATTTCTGCCACAGAGGGGGGTTGTAAATGAGGGGTCTGGGAGATTCCCCCAGCTTCTCCTCCCTGCCTTTGCAGGATGCCCTGATCCCCAAGGGTCCCCTGGGAGGGTGACAGTGGAACAGGGAGGGTGACAGTGGCAGGGAACACGTGACTTTCCTCCGAGGTTTCTTATGTGGGCAGCTCACGGAGAGGGAAGCATCGATTCCCCCTCTCTATTCTTTAGGAACCCCAGTGAAACAGCTGCTTGTTTCTCCCAAACAATTATGCCAAGACGGAAATTGGCTTGTGTCTGTACGGACTTTTTGGATGGGGAAAATTCGGCAGTAATAGCTGGAAAAATAATATGGGCTAGGAGATAATAGATGCCTAAGGGATAGAATTAAGCAGTATTTTACAACCAAGGAAGAGGGTTTGACAATAAATAGTTTGCCTTTGACTTCCTTTTTGTTTGCCAGAGGAGTGATGCCGTTTTGGAGAGGTTGTCCTGGGATGTGTTTTCCAAACAGATGTAGGAAAAGAGGGAAGGTGTGGGGGTTTTTCCCTCCTCCTGGGAAGGCTGGTGCCAGGGCCAGAGTGCAGCATGTTGGCACCGGTGGCACATTGACTGTGACAGGGATGTGACACTGGAGCTTCCTGTGGGAAATGCCAGCAGTGCAGGGGGATGTTTAGAAGAGAACAGCGAGGTTTGCCAAACGAAGCGGGAACAGGATTGGTTTTAAAATGCCCCAGGGAGCCCAGGAAGCTCAGGAAGGGGAGGTGGCGTGTTCAGCACCCCAGCAGGGTCCCAGAGGAGTTTATTCCTGATCTCCCTGTATTCTTGCACTGCTGCTTGACTGCCTTGGGCTGTGCAGGAACCCATTCCCAGTAATGCCATGACAGTGGGATTTGGTTTTGTTCTGCTGTCCCTCCACATGTGCTTTTCCAAACCAGCTCTGTGAGCACCTTGCTAACGGGGTTGTGTCAAAATGCTGTTTTCTCCATTTTGGGAGGCTCATACCACTGTCCCCTTCCACTCCTGCATAGGGAATATGCCAGCTGGGCTGGGAAGATGCCCTGGTTGCCTCCTGGTGCTGGTGGTAAACACTCTGGAGACTGCAGGGCTCTCATTCCACTCCAAGGGCAGCGTCACGGGCAGGACTTGCTCATCTTCACTTTGCAGGGAATAAAAACGCAGTTCAAACAGAGCCTGCAAACCCTAATCCACCTTCCCGGAGATGGATTTGGGTGCAGCAGGTTGAGATATGAGGTCTTTAGCCCAGGCCAGCTGCTGACAGCTTTTAATTTCCCAAACCTCAGGGAAAGCCTCCCTGCCAGGTGGGGGGATTTCCTCAGCACGAGTGGGATGCAGGACAGCCCCAAGGTGCCGAGTGCTGGCTGTCCCCAGGGGCTGAGGGGGTTCTCAGGGTGCTCAGCACCTCTGACAACGAGGCCAAACTCTGGTGCATCCAGGACGGAATCATTAAGTCGCTGTTGCATTAAGACTCTGTTTTTATTCATGGAGTGTAATGTGATTCATTTGCCCTTTTGCTCTCGTGTTGAGAAGGCAGTCATCTCGTATGCATCGCTGGCTGCAGGCAGAGCTCTAGTTATTTATTATTTTTGGGGTTTGAGGATGTGAGGGAGCAGACATTTTCATCATGTGCAGAGTGGCCGCAGAGTTGAGACTCATCTGGTTTTTTCGGGGGCTGCAGGAGCCGGTTCTGGCCACGCTCTCCCAGCCCTGGTTGGGAGCATTTACCTGAGCTCAGCTGTCCTTCTCCAAGCCTCAGGAGTCTTTATCCTGCTCCAGCCTCTGTGCCAGGGCAGCACTGGAGCCCCTGCACCTCAGCCAGGGCCTGGGCTGGGGGCACAAGGGACACACTGGGGTGTGTTGCTCAGCTCTGTTGCTGAGCATCTTCTGGTGTCCCAGTGACACCCAGTCCCCACCAGCTCCTTGCAGAGGGGTGGGTTAAGCCATTTGCTGGGGAACACTTAAGTGCTTCAGAACCCAAACCCTGGGCTTATGGATGTGGCACAGGATCCTGCTGATCCATGGTGGGATGTAGGATGGGACCCTGCTCTGCTTGATGAACTGATTAAAAATGGGTGAAGGAGACTGTGGGTCCTCGCTACTGCTTGGTGCAATTAACTGCAACCAAGGGAAATTATTCTTCCTTGGAGTTAAAAGGAAAAAGGCACCAAGCAAGAAAAGAGTACAGAACACCAAAGAATGGAAAAAATACAATTATTTTAAATGTTAGCATGGGGAGCATTAAATAAGCCACTAATTCCAAAAGAATAATGATGAGTAAACTAGTTGGAATCACTGCCTCTTGTAATGGGACAGGCCCTGAGCAGTTCAGCTCCTCGTGTTGGATCTCCACCTGCAGAACAAGAAGTAAGAAATTCCTCTCCAGCCCCAACTGGCCTGGGCAGCCCTTTTTAAGCAGAAAGCTCTGAACTCTGTCTTGCTGTCAGATTCCAAGCAGTCCCACTGCAGGGCACAGTGACTGTCTCAAAGTCTTCAGGTGACCCTGGATTTGTGACACCACAGGGTCGCAGTACGTGTACGAATCAATAAGGCAGATTTTAGAAGCAAAGGGCAGGAGGAGGAGGAGAGTTAACTGCATGTGTTTCTTTTCTTTTTTGCCTTGGCCTTTTCTTCCCTTTTTTTTTTTTTTTTTTTTTTCCCCTCCCCCCCATACAGTTCACAGCCCAAATCCATGCTGGGAAGGACCCACTAACAGCAGCAGGAAACAAGGTCTGAGGCAAAGACACGAGAGAGGGCTCGAGCTGGGCGCTTAATTTGATGATTTTCCTGGGCTTTGTCGATGGGGAGGCATAAGAAAGGGTCAGGTGTGGATAAAGATAAGGAGAAAGGGTTTTCAGGAGAGCTTGGAACCGGGAGCTGTTCGGGAAGGGGAGGTTTTCAGCCTCCAAGGATTTGGGTAGACAAAAGAGGAGAGGCGCCGTGGAAGCGGGAGGTAATAACGCCGACCTTCTCCGCCCTTTGTTTGCAACCAAGAAATGCACAAATCGCTGCTGATATTGCTGAGTGCTTTCCTGCTGCTCTGTGGCTTGATTTGGAGCTGCAGCCGTTCTGAGCCTGGTTCCTGACTTACAAAAAAAGGAAAAAAAAAAAAAAAAAAGGAAGCAAATCCTGGCCGATGGAATCGTCCCTTCCACGGAGCCCGCCGGGAGGACCCCGTCACCAACACCTTCACCTGACGTCACGCCTGAGATCCTGGTTGGGTTGTGTGCGGATTAAAGCCTTTTGGAGAGTTGCAGAAAGGTCAAAACCAGAAAAGAAGCTCTAATAGCAGTATAGCAACCAGCCGGCTGCATTGGGTTTCATTTTACTGCCATAGTAACACCATGAGCCTCGGTGTTAGTACTGTGCCCACTGAATGCCATCCCCCCCTCTTTTTGTCAAGAGACAAGCCCATAAGAAGGTATTTTCTTCCTGAAGAATTTCTCTGAGGCAGTAATGGGCTTTTTGGAGGGTTCAGTCCTCGTACCCAGAGATGTAAGGTGGGTGATTTACAAGGCACTGTGCAAATGCCAAATTGTTAGGCAGAACTGCTGCTGATTTAGAAGGCAGTTAATGCTCTGAATGTGCCAAGTGCCAGTAGAGTGTTTCTACAGATGGAATAACTGGAAATATTGGAGAGATTCCAAAGGTTTAATCAAATTCAACCAGTTTTTTTTTTTCTTTTTCTTTTTTTTTTTTTTTTAAACTGCAGAATTCTCTGAGGGATGAGGGTTGAAATAGTAGATTATTCCATTGCTGTTAGTACCACGGGGGAGATTTTCACAGATGAACATAAAGTACAGACTTTGAAGCAAACACATAAGTGGGTCTATAAACAAAGGCCGGAGCAGCAATGCCGTGAAATCCTGGACCAATGTAGGGAGCATCTTAGATTCTCTGGCAGGAGGCTCCTTGGAAGCAGAACAACGGGTTTTCAGTCACGCAGCACAAAGAAAAGTGGCAGCCACAGCGTCCCTGGTCCAGTTCTGCTGGACCCAGGCAGGTTTGGGTGGGATTCTGGGCATGAGGACCCTTTCCCCGGCTCACCACCTTGCTGGGGTGTGCATATGTTTCTGCACAGATGCACACCTTCCCCTAGTCTTGTTGACAGCCTTTCCAAGGCTTCTTGTTTAGCCAGACCATATGTGCTTGGGCATGGAGATAGTGGGATGTGGAAAGAGCATCGTGTTATCCTGGGGCTGCAGGAGCGGTTCCGAGCGGGCTCTGTGGGTGTGGGGACGTGGGAACTGCCCGCTCCGCGTTCCCCTCGTTCGTCACAACCAACTTCCAGCAAGCCCCTTCCCTTTTGTTCTGTCCCCAGATCAGCCCTCCCTGTCCTCTCCTTAAATATCCATCCCAAGCAGGGCTGGAGGGGACGCTGTGTCTGCAGGTAAAGCGTCACTGCTGGAGTGACGTGAGGCCAGGCTGGAGAAGGGGTTGGAAATTTTTCCGTGGGGTTTCATCCCTCACTGGTGCAGGAAGTGAAGAGCCCGTCCCCATTGCTGGCAGCAGGGTTTTGTTTTGGGGGCGAGGTGGCAGAGCCAGGAGCCCTGAGGGTGTGGGCTGGGAGGAAGGGCTGTCCCAGCAGCGATGCTGCAACAGCGCTGGAGCTTTTGTCCTGCTGGGTGTTTTTTTTTCTGTGTGATCTTCCTTCAACAGCATTTTCAGTTTTTGCAGAGGGCCTGACTGGATCCGTGGATCCATCATTCATTTATTTTATTTTTGTAAGAAAAGGAGAGTTTCCTGCTTTTCCTGGAGTGTTTGGTGTTGATCCTCTCTGGAGTTGGGGACCGTGTCCCTCTGAGACGTTGCCTACTCCCCGCGCAGACCCCCGTGTCGCTCTGGGCAGGATTTCTCACTGAATAAATTGCTCCAAAGCTATCAGCCTCAATGCCACAGTCTGCTGCTCCTGCTTTCCTGCCCCCACCTCCACCCTGCCATTGATCCAGCCTGCTCCCTGTTTGCTGCAGTCAGGGCTGCCTCTGCCACTGTGCACAAATTGCCTTAAAACTGAATTGGTTAAAAGCATTTTATAAACATTCCCTCCCCTTCCTGATACTGGTCACTGTGCCAGCCAGAGCTGGGAGCTTGTGGATGACTTTACCTGGCTGAAGGATGGGGGAAGATTCCTAATTTTGTGGGTTTTTTTTAATTAAAGCCAATTTGGAAATTAAAAACAAGATGGTCATGGGAATCAAGTTCCTGAAGAAGCTGTTGTCTGCGGATCTGTGTCCTAGGCAGTGCAGGTGCTACACCACCATTCTAGGTGGTGTATCCTGCTCAGACAATGCCCTGGTGTGCCTCACTGCCAGCTGTCCCTTGGCTGTGCAGGGGTTGGGTTTGCTCTGTGCCATGTGCCACCAACCCCTTGGAGATGTGAGCTCTGGTGCTCGTGCTGCTGCACTGGGCAGTGCTCTGGCAGCTTTGTCCCCAGAGGCACCAGGATGGTTGTTTTCCTGCTGTTGTGGTTGTGGCCTGACTAGAGGCACTGTGGAGATGTAGCCTGTTGTGGTCTCTTCGGAGCTGTTAAACCCATGTAATGCCCTGAGGCACAGGCAGGTCCACAGGGTGAGGTTCAAGATGCCCAGGATTTTGGAGTGTATCCCTCTGAAGAGCCTGGGCCTGGCAGGAAGGAGGTGAGCCCATGCTCACCTGCTCGGAGGTGAGGAGATGTGCTCACCTGCGAGGCGTGGCTGCCTCTGATCCGGAGCTGCAGGAGCAGCCAGTGCCACAGGAACTCTCCCTGGCAGACACATCCACACACATCTGCCTGGATGCAAAGAGCTTTTGTGAAGGCTGTGGAAAGCAGGCTTGGAAATAAACAATTTTGCAGGTAGTTTCGAGTATCACCCTGGAAGGTGTGTTTGTACAAAAGGTGGTACACTGCTTCCAGCAGCTGGTGATGTTCTGTTGTTTCACATTCATCATCCGTCCCTCCCAAGCTCCTCTTCACTCCAAATACTCACACAAGAGCCCTTCTGAAGCAACATTTATCTCGAGTGCTGCTATATCAGGATTCATCGATCTTGTCATAAGATCATCTGCACCAAATGGAAGCTCTGGGGTGGAAGGGGGACACGTGCACTCTGTTCCTCTGGGCCTGTTCTCGGTGCTGCTGAGAGCCCTGACTCGAGGTAGGACTTGGTTGAATCTTCCTTGTAAGGTGACCCATCCCAGAGCCTCCCCACCGTGGAGGGGCCCCGCTCAGTGTGATGATCTGTCTCCAGGAGGTGCCCAGGACCCAGCTAAGCAACTACAGCAAACTTTAACTCAGTCCCCTGACACCCCTTTAGCCAGTTTGCAAATCCCTGTGGAAGTCTGCCTGAATTCAGTCTTCCAGGATTCCTCCTTCCTGCCCTTGCCCAATGGTCCTTGGTCCTGCGGTCTCTGTACCACCTGTTGTGCCTTCTGGGGAATATCCTGGCTCTGTGTTCCCAACACTTGCAGGCCTACTCATGCTGCACTGAAAGTGGTTTGAACAGATCCTCCTTAACCTCTTCTCTAACATCTTGTCTGCAGGAAGGGGTGATTTGGAGGGGCAGTAAACACATCTGGCGTTATGGACCTTCTGACCTCCTCCCCTATTCTCTGCTGATGGCAAATGTGATGATGCTGCATCAAACACACTTTAGGATTCTGTGGTCCTGACATCTCTATGTGTTTCTTTTTTGGGTGTTTCTCATACGATAACGATAATATGAAATCCATGGGGTTGATGGTGGGCAGGCCCTAGCACAGGTTGTCCAGAGAAGCTGTGGGTGTCCCATCCCTGGAAGTGTCCCAGGCCAGGTTGGACAGGGCTTGGAGCAACCTGGGCTGGTGGAAGGTGTCCCTGCCCGTGACAGGGGGTGGAACTGCATGATCTTTAATGTCCCTTCCAGCCTAAACCATTCTGTGAGTCCTGTATTGACAACCCTGAAGCACACCCAGAGAACTTCACCCCAGTGGTGCAGATTTATTGGCACATTCTTGCTCAGAGAGGACCCCCTCCAAGTACAGACAGCAGTTTCAGTTTCTGCTCAGGTGTTGACGTTCCTGTTGTGCTGTAACACAGGAGGTGACCGTGCTGCTGATGGCTGTGTCAGGCTCAGCAATAAACTATCAGGAAATTCTTGGTTTGCTACTGCTCTGGGTCCAGATCTGAGCCAGAGGTGAGGTGCTGCTGTCAGCGTGCTGCAGTCCCGGCCCTACTTCTCATCCTCGAGCTCTTCCTTTGCATCTCTTTTTAAATGTTACTCCCCCAGGAGCCCGATTTCCTCTCCCTTCCCAAGAGCAGGAGAAGCAAATTGGCCCAGACAGCGCTGCTTGTCCGTGTTTTCCAGCGCTGACCTCGTGTGCCACAGCTGGATGCCATCCCAGATCTGCTCACGTTGGCGTGGCTGTGTCACCCTGCCCTTGCTGGAGAGGACACGACAGGGAATGAGATGAGGTACGATGGAACCCACTGGCCTGAGGGGCCGTCTGAACTCGGGCAAACCGAGCGCTCCTCGGTGAGATTCTCGAAGGCAGCATCAGCAGGAGAGGGATAGACCCCCCCCCTCCCCCCCCCAAAATGAGATTATAAACCAGAATCTCCTCTTTCGGGGGAAGTGCCACAAAGAGCAGGGTTTCGAGGCTCTCTGTCAGGTTTTCCTGTTTTCTTCAGAACATCTCTTTCAAAGGAAGTATAGAAAATGTGCAGGAGAATAACTATCTCTCCCTCTCGGTGCTGATTTTCTTCTTTGTCAGCTCGTGGTGGTTGAAGCTGAAAAAGGGGGGAGCACTGGGATGTCCCTGGAGCCGAGTCACCCACCAGGGACCTCCTGCTCTTTGCTTCTCTCCTCCTCCTTTACACACCACGCAGTGCTCGTCCAGTGGCTCTTGGCCAGATGAAGAATTTAGTATTCAGGAAGTTGGGAAGTTTGACTGTCCTTGGTCTAATTAGTTCGTTAAGCACGGGGGAGCTCAGATCACAGTTCAAATGGCTGTAATTTGAGTGAACTTGAGACAATAGGAGAGGATTAAGTAGCAAAATTGTGTCTATTACTTTGGCCAAAAAAATAACTATTCAATTTGAGTTGAATATTTAATTTTCAGAACGTGAGGGCTAGGTATTAATATGGGCTTGGCAGAGAGTTCATCAGTTGTAAGACTGTGCTGAGAGTTCTTCACGTGCTGAGATCAGTGCTTGGAGTCGAGCACGACTTTCTGCAAATTCTCCTCTGAACAAATAATTGTCCTCAACAAAGAAGTGACTGGGGAAGATTTAGTTGCTTATTTTTGTAGGAGGCCCTCTTAAACAGTCTTCAGGTCTTAAAATCCCCTGGCTATCTATAAAATTTTGGCGGTGGCTTTTCTCAGGGAGGGGAACTGCAAGTTCCTTTCATTTCCCAGGCTGAGAGCTTCGCTGAAGGAGATCCATCTCCACGGGTCCTCCTCCTCAGACGGGCGTGGCAGAAATACAAACACCAGGATACCCTGGGGATCCAAAATAACGCAGTCTGGGGTGGCTGTTCTCTCTCCCTTGGCAAGGTGTTGGAGTCCAGGTGTATTAGATGCACGTGCTGCGTCCCTGGAAGTCCTGATGTTGTTTTCATGCTTTCAGTGGTGTTGTGCAAGGCATGGCTGAGGGACAAAATAATTCTCTGCCTATCTGAAATGGGTAAACAGTGCATTTTATCTTTTTTTTTTTTTTTTCCTATTTGAATATTGTGTGCCTGCATCTGTTCCAGTAGGGGGAAAACAATGCTAATTGGAACATTTTGAAGGGGTTTGGAGTAAATGAGAACAAACATCACCGGGCTGAGAAATTTAAAGGGAATTTGGTCGAAATACTGGCGATAGTTTTAGTCAAAATATCTGAATTTAGGGACTTACTGCAGTGTTTTTAGTTGGCTCTGCCTTGTTGAGTGTGGCGAGAATAAAAGACAGTTGATGGCTGATTTCTGCATGAGCTGAGCTCACAGGGCAGTGTGAGAGCATGGAAGCACTTAGGTTGGAAAAGCCCTCTAAGATCATCAAGTCCAGCCGTTCCCTCAGCACTGCCAAGGCCACCACTAACCCACATCCCCAACTACCACAGCCACACATCTTTTAAATCCCCCCAGGGATGGTGACTCCACCACTGCCCTGGGCAGCTGTGCCAGGGCTGGACAATCCTTTGGGTGAAGAAATTCTTCCTAATATTCAACCTAAACCTCTCCTGGTGCAACTTGAAAGCAGGGCCGCCCTGCTCCTGCCTTTTTATTTTCCTGAAATAAAATCAGGTTTAAGCACTGCATAAGCAATGCATCAGACCCACATGGTGTTGTCCTTTCTTGCTGTCTCATCGATGTCTGTGACCTGCAGGGGTGTGATAAGGTGTCAGATCAGCAGCTCCCTGCTGGAACCAGGTCCTTCCCATGCCAACCAGCCAGATGCTTGCAGGGAGCACCAAATGGAGCTCTCTCTGCTGCAGGTGGTGGTGGTGCACTGGGGGATGTGCTGAGGTCCCACACAGCCATGGTTGTGTTTTCTGGATGGATAAAGAGGTTCCTGCACAAGCATATTTAGCGCTTAAAATGCTTTTGTGCTGTGCAGAGCAAAGGGGCACAGAAGCACCATAACACTGAATCCAGACTCCTTCGAAGTCTGAGCAAAGATCATGTTTACCAGTGGTGGTATTTTTTCATTTTGGCCTATTTCCTCATGTCTGACATTTTTCTCCTCTAGCACAAAGGCTTGTGCTTGCTTGGTTCTCATACTGGACACCTTTCAATCAGCCAGAGAACCATGCACTGTGTTCACCAGCATTCCAGTTTTAACTTCTGTGTTTGCTTCTTTCTGGAAGCCCCTTGGTAGGCAAGGGGTTAACAGCATCCTCATGGTTCTTCCAGTTACCCCATCAGGGCTGTTTAAAAATTAGCTTCCCCCCACTTACGGCACTATAATTAGGATACAGGAGTTGTGGGGAATGATTTCACAAAGTGACTTGGTGTACTCGCCCGTGCACCCCAGGGAGCCAGGCAATTATGCATACATAATTCTACTCTTTGAATATTTTCTCTTTCTCTGCATAATTTCTCTCTATTCATCTTTCCAGTGTCCTTCTGAGATAAACTTAGAAGTCTCAGCTTTCAGAATTTAAAAAAAGATCCTGTGCCTGCATGTGCACTATTTGCATTTAAACCAGCAGCCGGTCGAGGGGAGAGGCCGGGGAGGAGGGTGGTGGAGCCTGTGGAAGGAGCAGGAGAAGCCCTTCAGTGCAGTAGCACATCCACGCTGGCTGGTGAGGGATCAGAGGGGCAGGGAATCATAAAACTGAATCGTAAAACAGAGTCATGGAATTGTTTAGGTTGGAAAGGCCTCTAAGTCCATCACGTCCAAGTGTTCCCCCAGCACTGCCAAGGCCACCACTGACCCTCGTCCCCAAGTGCCACATCCACATGGCTGTTAAATCCTCCCGGGGATGGGGATACCCTGGGCAGCTGTGCCAGGGCTGGACAGCCCTTACCATGAAGAAATTTTCCTTAATATCCAACCTAAACCTCCCCTGGTGCAACTTGAGGCCGTTTTCTCTCTTCCCTGGGAGCAGAATCCCTCCTGTCAGGGATTGCAGAGCCAGAAGGTCCCCCCTGAGCCTCCTTTTCTCCAGGCTGAGCCCCCCCAGCTCCCTCAGCCCCTCCTGCTGCTCCAGCCCCTTCCCAGCTCCTTCCCTGGGCTCCAGCCCCTCCATGTCCTCGTTGTGAGGGGCCAGAAGTGCCCCCAGGGTTGGAGGTGCCTCAGCAGTGCCAGCACAGGGGTGGGCACTGCCCTGGGCTGGGTGCTCTCCCTGCACACCAACACTCAGGTTCAGGCCTCTCCATCTCCATGGGCACCCAGGATAATTCTGGAGATGCCCCATTTCGGTGCAGGTGTGGTTGTGTTTTGGGTCTAACGCCCTGTTTGTGCTGTTCTCACAGCTCCTTGCAGCCTGGTGAGCAGAGCACAAGTAAGTGCCGGCATCTTCCCCCTGGTGCAGAGTCAGTTTATCTCTATAAACTTGCTGTTGACATGATGCAATTTCTCCTGGTTGCAGTGTAGCTGCAGAGTAGCAAAGTTGTGATAAAAGACAACTTGTTGAAGGGATTCTTTGTCATACTCCCGATTCATCTACAATTCCTTTTTTTCCCTGGTGCCAGGAGTGTGCTGGGACTTTGCAATTATACCTACACTTGATGCCTGTTCCTTCTTTTTTCCTATCCCTTTCTTCCTTATCCAAGTTCCCCATTCATTCTCTCTTTCTTTTAGCTGCTTCTTCTCCCTTTTTTTTTTTTTTTTTTTTATTTTATCCACCACCTTCTCAAGGCACTGAAGCTGTAACTGCTTTACTGTGGTCTGAGGAAAAGCTACTGTTCTACTTCCTGAAGAAAGCTCATTGTGTGGTGCCATGAAAAAAGGTTTAAACAACACAAGGGAATAAAGGCACCACATTTCTCTGAAAGTTTTTCTTTTCTTTTCCTTTTTTATTTTTTTTATTTTTTTATTTTTTTTAAGGAATAATACATAAGCTGCTAGGAAAGGGCAGAAATGTCTCCTGCTTCTCTCTAGTCATGCCTGTCAGGCTGTGAAATTCTAAGGAAACCTGCTTTATACATGGGAGCTTGAAAGCTGGACCACCCCACCTCCAAACCTTTGCCATTCTCTGCATTACCCTCATAAGCCTAACAAAAAAATCCTCAGATTGTTCCCAAACAGCACAGAATCAAAGCTTACAAGGCAGTAGTGTAATTACTTGCTGTCTTTTTTGGTACCAGTTTATTGCCATCTTATGTAAGACACTCCAGCACGTTCAAAGGGGCCTTTTTAGCGGCAAGAGCTCAGTTATTCCACTATCAGCAGAGTTACTGGAGCCTGGCAGCAGTACAGGGAGGGAGGGGTTTGCATCCTGGCTCCAGTTCTGTGGAGAGGCCCTAGATGTGCCAGAGCCATCCCTGCTGGACCCCTTTCAGCCCCCAAGCCTCTGGTACATGTTGCACCCATCTGCACCACCTCATGTTTGTGTGCATCCGTCCCTTCCTGGTCAAAACGGCACCATTTAAAATTCATTCATTTATTTTATATGGCTATGATTTCTTAAATTCAATTTATTTAAAATTTTATGTTTATATATAAAATATATAATCTATGTATTTTATATTATATCCTTATATTATTTCTTTTACAATTATATAGAATTATTAATATTTTAATTTCATTGGTGGGGTGCTTATTATTATGACTGTTATTATTGCTATTATCATCATCATCATCATCGTCATTCCTCTTCTTTTCCATTGTCATTGTCATCACCATCATTCCGTTCCCTGTGGGCAGAGTCTCACCTAGCTGTGATGCTGCCGCCTGGGGTGATGAGTAGTGACCCAAATGTGTCTTGGGGTCAGTGCATGAAGGGCAGCGCTGCCTCCTGGTTTGACACTGGACATCTTTATCCACAGGGATTCCCTCCACTGGAAGGAACTGTGTGAAAGAACAAGCCTTGTCCTCTGCCCAACACGTGGCACTGGGAGGGAAAAAAGGGGGCAAAGAGAGAATTTTGTCAGCTCTGCTCCCAGGGAAAGAGGGACAGGAGGAGAGGGAACGGCCTCCAGCTGTGCCAGGGGAGGGGCAGGTTGGATAGTGGGGAAGATTTCTTCCCTGAAGGGGTTGTCCAGCCGTGGCACAGCTGCCCAGGGCAGTGGTGGAATATTTGTCCCTGGAGAGATGGAAAAGAATATCCAGATGTGGCACTTGGGGACAGAACACTACTCAGTAGTGGCCTTGGCAGTGTTGAGGGAATGATTGAACTCAAAGATCTTAGAGGGCTTCTCCAACCAAAATGATTCTCTGATTTTCTGATTCTCTGATTTTATGACTTCAAACAATGCTGTAGATTTGGTGCCACTTAAATGCAGAAGAGAGAAGTTCAAACAAAACCAGCTCTTTTAATTGAAGCTAGTAAAGAGGAAACATTTATTTTGCTCATGGCTATGTTAAACAAAGCTTTTCTTATGCCTGAAGTTGCACCTAAACCTGCTTGTGTTTCCATGTGAACTTTTATTCCTATTTCTATTTGTGCTCTGCTTCCCCAGTAAATAGGCAGGGTGCAAGGGTAGGAACGCTCCTGCCTTGCAAAGACACTTTTCTGGAGTGAAATGAAAATGTTGTTTTGTTTCCAATAATGTTGCAGCCAGCAATAGTTATTTTAGTAATAACACCCAGAAGGAAAGTCGCCCATCCTTGGTACATGCAGTGTGTAAGTGTCAGCTGTGAAGATGGGACTAGTCTGGTTTGAAAACTGGGAAATGAGGGAGGGTTTGTGGCTTGGTGAGGGGGAAAGCCAGGGTGGATTTACTGCAGCCTCTCAGGCACCTCTGTCACCTGCCTGTGGAACATCTCTCTTCCTCTCTGGGCACAGGAGCTGCAGAGCTGTTGTTGTGGCTTAAACCGCAGTAATGAATCTGTGCACGGAGATGCCATGAACTGAGCTCAACTTCTCTGCTTCCTCCTGATTTTCATGGTGGTTTCTCCAGCGGGAGCTGAGGCAGCTTCACAATCCATTGGCTCTTCCCAGTGAAAGATAATTTCAGAGAAACAGGCCCAAGCAGTTGGAGCTGGGACACACAATCCCAAACACTGCATCCATGGGCTCATCACCCTCTGTGCTCCTGAGGGGTTTGGGCACCCCACGCTCCACCGTTGGCAGAGGAGGTGCCAGCGTGCAGGGACCTTAAAGAGAGACATGGGGCATTTCTACCACTGCATCCTTCAGGGAAAACTGTTGACTCGTACAATGAGGCATTAAAAAGCAACTGACCAAAGCAACTTCCCAGATTGGCAAACTTGGATAAATTCAGTAACTCGGTGTTTCGCCTTTGGAAAAAGCCTTGGTCATTTAATGAATGAAGTGCCACAAAGCTTTCCCTTCCAGTTCTCTGTTTATTAGTTACAAAAATGGAGAATTTAGCCTAGGACGGGAGAAAGAAAAACCTTAAAGGCTTAAGTCTAGAATTTCCCTCCGAAGATGCCCTTAACTTTTTGCTGTTGTTCCCTCCACCTTCCAAACCAGCTCCAAAGTCATGATGGGTAAATGAGGTGACTTAAACCTCAGTTCCAGGTGAGCTTTGGAACAGAGACAGACCCCAGCTAGAGTTTCTGTACCTAGGTGGGCACAGGGACCAGGCTGGTGACATGTGTGGATCACGTACCCGTGCAGCTCCGGCCAGGACTGCCCAGAACTGCCAGTCTGGACTCGATGGAGTACTTTGGATGCTGCATCTTGGCAAGCGAGCGCTGGTGACAGATGCTCCTTCTTTGTTTTTCCCGGTATAAATCCAGCCAGGCTCTCAGAGGTGGGGGTTATTCTTAGCACCACCATTCAAGGCTTTTCAGGACAAAGTGCCTCTGCCCAGGAGGGAGTGTCAGCCACGGCTCCTTCCCTCACTCCAGGAAGGACATGGAGGGGCTGGAGCGTGTCCAGGGAAGGGAACGGAGCTGGGAAGGGGCTGGAAAAGCAGGAACAGCTGAGGGAGCTGGGAGTGCTCAGCCTGGAGAAAAGGAGGCTCAGGGGGGACCTTCTGGCTCTGCAACTCCCTGACAGGAGGGGGGAGCTGGGGGAATAATCAGGCTCTGCTCCCAGGGAACAGGGACAGGAGGAGAGGAAATGGCCTCAAGTTGCACCAGGGGAGGTTCAGTTTGGATACCGTGAAAAATTTTGTCACTGAAAGAGTGGTTAAACATTGGGATGGGCTGCCCAGGGCAGGGGTGGAGTCACCATCCCTGGAGTTGTTCCAAAAGTGAGTGGACATGGCACCTCCTGATATCGTTTGGTGGGCATGGCGGTGCTCAGGGGAAGGATGGACTCAGTGGTCTTGGAGGTCTTTTTGCAGCCTTAATGATTCTGGGATTCTCCCTCTGCCTTCTCCATTGGTTCAGCCCAGGATACTGGACTGCCAGCTCTTTGGCTGCCTTCAAAGCCCCGTTCCTCCCTCTTCTTCCCAACGGTGCAGATTCCCAGGAGCCTGTGAGGTTTTTAGGTGTTTCCTTGGCAGGGCTGGCACGTGTGTGACCCGCTGCAGACAGACCTCTTCCTCTGCAACCCGCCTGGCAGAGGGAAAACCTCTTCCTAGCGTTCCCCCAGACACAGCCTGCCTGTACCCAGCAGCTCCCCAGCCACGTGGGGTTGTGTGTGGCAGGAATAGTACTTCACAATATGCTTTCATTATCTGAACTCGCACGACCTATTTCTGCCGCCGTTTCTCACAGCTGGTGGGAGGCAGGAGCGAGGTATTTGTTTCATCACCGTGTTTTTGCTTAACTTCGAACTGACACGGTATTTACATGGAGCATCTCCCTGGGCATGGCTTGTCTATCCAGGCATTTGTTCCCCTTGGTGTTACTCTCCTCCTCCTCCTCGCGTTCCCCTGCCTGTGTTATAGCACCTGTTGCTTTTTGCCAGAAACTAGACCGTAAAATGTTCACAGTGGGGATAAATTGTTCCTGTGTGGCTCTGGGTGTTGCAGGGCTGGATCGTGCCTGGAGTCTGAGGGGCCTGAGGTGGCAGCCGGGAAGGTGATGCAGGGATCCCACGAGGGGAGATGGTCCCAGGTGTCTGTTCTTGTGAACCCAGACAGTGCTGTGAAACACCCATCAGCACCATCAAAAAGTTGTTGCTTTGGTTCCTGAAATGCCTTTTGCGTGGGGTCATGGCTTTATCCTTCACAGTGGCCTCTGGCTGGGATGTTCTGGCCTGTGACCCAGGTGGGAGTGCTGGTGCCTCTGCCTCTGAACACGAGCCTGTGTGTGGTGGAACGTGGTGTGGGAATCCCACAGCGCTCTGGCTTTGGGAAGCAGGAGGGCAGTGTGTGTTAATAGACATTTAACATCTCCTCTTGCCCGGTGCAGCCTTCCCTCCCAACAGCAGGCAGCGCTTCTGCGGCAGGAATGGCAGGAGGGGAAGGAGCAGGAGGCAGCACTTCTCCCCTTGGCTTCCCATAGGCTTTGGGGCATAGAGGGATGGCCTGGAGTTTGGAGAATGTTGAGCCTGCTGCACACAGACCCTCTCCTAAAGGGACAGGCTGGCACAGTTGGGAGTGTTCAGCCTGGAGGAGGCTCCGGGGAGACCTGAGAGCCCCTTCCAGGGCCTGAAGGGGCTCTGGGAGAGCTGGAGAGGGACAAGGGACAAGGAATGGAGTGACAGGACAAGGGGAAATGGCTTCCCACTGCCACAGAGTAGGGTTAGATGGGATATTGGGAAGAAATTCTTCCCTGGGAGGGTGGGAAGGCCCTGGCACAGGTTGCCCAGAGAAGCTGTGGCTGCCCCTGGATCCCTGGAAGTGTCCCAGGCCAGGCTGGACGGGGCTTGGAGCAACCTGGGCTGGTGGAAGGTATCCCTGCCCATGGCAGGGGGTGGCACTGGAGGAGCTTTCAGGTCCCTTCCAACCCAAACCATTCTGGGATTCCGTGGTTCACTGTCAAGGGAATTTTCACTTCTCCGACTGCGTCGTGTGTGATGTGGACACGGATACTCAGGATATTCCAAAGGCAGGCAAACCAAAGTCCCTTTTTGTATCATCACAATACTCTTTGATTAAGATCATTACAGCAACTGGTAGCAGCATGACTGGTGAGATTGAGTTGGTATTTCTGTCTCACAGGCTGCAGCTCAGTGTTCAAGCTGTCAGCCCAGATGCAATTTAAAAAAAAAAAAAAAAAAAAAAA